>NC_141150.1:76969774-77269774 GCF_053477565.2 Lygodium microphyllum | reverse complement strand
CCACAATCACTGAAATCAATGATGATGATGAGGAAGCTGTAGAACCCGCTTACCTCCGTGTCACGGTCTGCCAAGCAAACACGCGCTTTCAACACCTTGATCGATGAGGGAGCATACTTCAATGTCTTAACCCACAAGCATTGGATCCAACTTGGCGAACCACTACTTCAACCCACAACTGCCAAATTAAACCCATATGGGGCTCAATCTTACGCACTTCTCGGCAAGTGCAGAGTCGTCATTTCTATCGAGTCTGAGACTGTTCTAATGCTTTTTTACGTGTTGCCCAGTGCTATAGACGCGGGCATGGAGTCACTGCTCGGGCGAACCTTCAAAAAGGAGACTCACTGCAATGTTGATTATGAGTCACAGCGCATCCACCTAGCAATCGGCAACGTGCTCTTTGTCATAGCTTTCAGCAAGGGCTGCGCGACACCATCACCGTCCGTAGGGCCACCGATAGAAACATCAGTAGGCAAGATTAAGGAGGGAGGTAGCGCGCATCTGCCACTCCCTGACTTCCATAAACCGCAGCCCGCAATGATCAAAGAAAAGACCCAATAGCCTTGCCTTGAATGGGTGCCTAAACAGCCGCAACAACTGCCTAGGAGTCGATGTGCCCATCCACATAAAACCCATAACTCTAAACCTAGGAGGCCAAGATGCAATCACAGGAAGAGCTACATGATTAAGCAAAGATGGGTCCCTAAAGCCCTCTTGCATGCACAAGGCTACTATGAGGGAAATGCCTCACTGTGGATCCCTAAGGCCCCCACGGCCAAAGGCATTAGTCATACGCCACCCTCAAGCTTGATCAGCCCACGCCCCCCAACACCTCAAACCCATAGGCTGCAGTGCTCTCCAGAGCC
Organism: Lygodium microphyllum; assembly: GCF_053477565.2. Classification (NCBI taxonomy): domain Eukaryota; kingdom Viridiplantae; phylum Streptophyta; class Polypodiopsida; order Schizaeales; family Lygodiaceae; genus Lygodium; species Lygodium microphyllum. The sequence goes on along the minus strand of NC_141150.1, from coordinate 77,268,905 downwards.
CCAACCATCTGACTCATCTAAGCTTCGGCCCAAGAGAGTCGCACAAACCTATCGGCCCAAGCAACAACCACTATCAAAAGTGGCATCATCTGACCAAGTCAATTTGACTCTCCGCAGCAAAGCTGACTGCAGCAGCCCAACTGCTGTGACTGACCCTAACCCACCCATCTTCCAAACAGCCTGGTTGCAGGCTCAAGGAAACTCCCAACCGCAACTATGTACCGTGAAGGCCTCTAGTTCTAGCAAACCTCGACCGCTTGTCGGCCTTACGCCCTCCTATGAACGGAAGTCATTTCTAGCCCTAGCCGCTGACCTGGCGGAGGACACCGGAGATGATGGGGTGGAATGCATTAAACGGCTCGATGCCACCTTCGTGTCGCTAGCCCTTAGCTATGACCACTTGGACTTGGGTCTATTAGAAGAACCCCTTGCAACGGAAGTGCGCAACATGCCTTGCTCTTGGGAAACTTTTGAATTTGCATTTGCAAAAGCTTCTCGCTCTGTTGCTGAGTTGCTTGGCAACGAGATCTCCCAAGAGCAAGCCATTAGACAACATCTCACCACATCCTACGATTAGCGAACCACTTCGGCTATCACTAATCAGGAAATCACCGAGTTATCCAAGCTCGCTGATACGAACTCCACGTTTTTGAAGCATTGGTACACTCTTCGTGGCTGCAATGGGAAGTTAAGGGGTGTCGCATAATGACCAACGCTGAGCAGCGCTGTGCAATCAAAACATCAGAGTACGACCCCACCTATGTCGTGCCAACCTTATATCGTGTATTAACCACTCTCCGTGGCCAACCCATGGACGAGCACATCAAAGGGCACCCCTACCTTGACCGCCTCCTAACAGAGGAAGAGCTCCATATCGCAAGTCGGGTTGATTCCGGCGATCTCCTAACCGATGTTGTGACATACATCATGCATGTTGGTATCCGCCCATTCGACTTAGACAGGGAAGCTCAGCTAGAGTATAACCCCAACTTCTACGCTTGGCTCCTGCACAAATAGAGCAACGCCCTTTATGCTAAATGCCCTTGGCCTCTCAACCTCCAATCCTGGGATGGATTCTTCTTGTCCAAAGGGAAAAGGGGTAATAAGGTGGAATGTAAAAAATAAACAAAATGGAATCTAAAAAGTAAACCAAGTATGAAACGTCAGTTAAATTTGAAATGCAAGGGTAAGATGTAATGGTAAAAGTCTGGGAAGAAAAGTTAAGGCTATGTTCAATAAAATCTGCTACGCTTTTATTCTTCCAGCAAATTAGTTGTCAAAAAGCACTAAAAGTGGAAATGGCTGAACTTGCAAGTGGCGATCATGGCAAGCCAGGACAAAGCGGGCAAGCTCCCCTTCTCGGAGGAGGAACACGCAAAGTACGCCCTCACGGTGGAGATGAGAGCCTTCAACCAGTTGAAGTTCCGTCACATCTTCAACCTTGAAGACATGGCCATCGAAGAGCCGACAGTACGCCAAATCATAGAGCAGTGCCACCTGCAGAAGTACCTGGACGCAGTGGGCCGGAGGGTGGACTACACCCAGTGCGCTGACTTCTTGCGCACCTTCAATAGGAACAGAGGCACCATCACGGTGCATGACAATGAAGCCACCAGACAGGTGCAGATCGAGCTGACCCCTGAGTTGGTGGAAAGGGCACTAGGGCTACCGAATAAGGTAGAAGGAAAGCCGAAAAGAGACATCTACGCCATGTTGGGAATGGACAAGGTGAAGGTCCATACCAATGATGGGATTAGCCTGGTGGACATCCCAAGCCTAGAAATCCAACTGTAGGAAAAAATGGTGCACGCCTTGTTCTCAAGCCAGAGGTACAACAACATAATGAGCCGAATCAATGTACCTCTGCTCGACAGCATCGCGGCACAATCGCTGGATGAGGTGAACCTTAATGGGTTTGTGAGGAAAACCATCGAGGCTTCGGCTAAGGCCCTGGCAATAGGAGGAAGAGCCGTTAGAGGGGAGTCCCCGTCATCCCGATCAACCCGCAAGGCATCATCCTCCAAAGCTGCAACCATAGGGTTTGGAGGTGTCCTTACGAAAATCATCCAAGAAGCACTAGGGCAAGGACGAGAAGGAGAAGACAAGAAGGGAGGCGACGAAGGAAGTAACGAGTCACCGTCACAATCTCCACCTCACACAGAAGAGTAGCGAAGGTCATCAGATGAAACGGAGACTGACGAAAACGAAGAGGGGGAGTCCCAGGGCACCCCACAGAGGCACGCAGAACAACGAACCAAAGCCCTGTATGGAAAAAGGGAAGAGGAGCGAAAGAAGAAAGAAAATGAAGATCTGAAGAGGGCTCGAAGGGAGTCAGTCAAGGATGAGGAGGAGAGGAAAAAGAAGACTGAAGAGGAGCTGAGAAGGAAGGAAGAAGAAGAAATAGTGCTGGCCACCCGTCGCTCCATCGAGGAGCAGCACAAAAGAGACGAGGAAGGCGCAGAGAGCACGCACCGAACAGAGGCACCTGGTTCTAGTACCAGTGTGCCGGAAATCACACCCCTGCCCCCAGCAGAAGAAAAAGGAAAAGAACCGATGATGCCAACTTTCCCCCTCTTCATACCTTCCATGCCAGCCACTCCTATCATGACAACACCCACTGCCACCGCCACCCAAGGTTCCACCCCAAAAGTCGAAGAGAAGCAGCCATGGCCACCCCATCCACGGCTGATCTGGAGCCAGGGCCGGAGCTGAAGAGGCAGAAGATAGAAGACGCCATCACCACCACCACCATGCCCCACCCCCCACCTCCAGCAGGCCAATACGACGAATATGTTAAGGAGTTGCTCTCGTAGCTAGAAAGGTCCAGGGAAGAAAGGAGAACAGCCGTGGAGGAGCTGGCAAGAGAACGAGAATTACGAGCTGCTCTCCAGTTGGAGAGAACAAAGCAGGTAACATAATACCAAAGGGAGATCGTTGCGCTCATGGAGGAAGCCAGCAATAAGGATGTAGAGGAATTAAAGGCCCTGAAGAAACGTGACGTTGCTTGGGAAGGAAGGAGAAAAATCTTGATGGAGCGTCTCAACGGGGGAGGAAACAAAGCCAATGATCAGTTGTCTACAAAAGAAGCTAACCATTGCACGTAGAGCTCTAACAGCATGCCTGCACATGCCACTGCAGCTAGGAGGCCTGCCGCAGAGCCTGGAGGAGCAAAGAAGATATCTTGCATAGGTAGGCCTGACGACGTAGGAAATAGATAAACTCGGTTTCACAGAGGCGAAGGCACAAGAAGACGTGCAAGCAGAAGGGGGTGCCGGAGTTTGATTTGGGACCTCAAGAGGAAGAATATGTCCCGCCACCCCCTCAGCCACAATAAGAGGAAGTGCAGCCCCCTGACACATCTGCTGAGAGGAAAGCAGCTCAGGCTAACTGCAGGAAAGAAATGGTAGAGAAGGCAAGGAAAAAGCTGAATGTAAGACCTGTTCCAAGACAGCCTGCCCTTCTCCTGCCGCGCCCTCAAGACTCCCCTGCTAAATTCCATGCCAAGTTGATTATCTGGGAGCAGCAGGAATGTAACCGCGACCCCTTCGACTTGAGCTTTGAGTTTCCCGCTACATTAAACAGAGTAATGCCCATTCAATTTGTGAATGATGTCATCGCTATGGGTGCAAGGCTCAAGGCCAAGTGGCTAGCGGAGCGAGAGGCCAACCCAACTGCTTGGAGAGCCGAGGACCACGAATTTTGGCAGGATAAAGTCCTCCAGGTACCTAGATCAGTGGAAGGCTATAATTGCCAAACCACCTGGAGAAGACGCATTTTCGACGTCAACCTTAACGCGTGGATGGAATTTTGTAACACCCTCCCTTCTGAGAGAAACGAACCCACTTTCATGCCGTATCCTCGAAGGGTAGGGGTCGACTTTAACCCGTCCATCCATGACATGTTCGACTTTCCCATTATTTATAACGCCAATAGCACCTCCCATAGGGACACCCTTCTCTTTACCCTTCCTAATTTGTACAGCTCTATAGATAGATTTCTTAGTGAGTTCACCTCATGTCCTGACCCCGCCTTCATAACCACTTGTAATTATCTTAGACTAATTAGGGTCCTAGTCCACCAAGAGCCCGCACCTCAAGAACGCCACCTCCCACCCCTCTACTTCGACCCCAACACCATAGATAGCAGCACCATGACTCGCCTCATGATGCGCGCTTCTCTTTTGCCATCCTTCTACATTACACTGCGCTCAAAGATATGAGTGATAGCAAATTCACCCAGTGCAACCACCCCTTCCTTTCCACTACCACTCTCAAAACCTGCCTCAACCTCAAGGGCTACTTGTTGAGTCGTAGATTCCTCAACAAGGCTCCCCGCCCTCCTCCATCCCCTACCTGCCATTCGGATGACGAGGAGTAAACTCCCGTCATGCCCTTGTACCACACATATCCACGTATAAGTCTCTTTATATTTATTAATTAAAAAAAAAGCCACAAGATAACAGGAGGGTGAACTGGAAAGAAGAGACGACAGCAGAGCAAGGCCAAGGGAAGCATCCCGCTTGCAACTCCCCTTTGCCTCGACGTGCACCACCATCATTGCACCTAGGGTTCTCCCTAGCCCCTCCTCCCCACTCCACACTTAGGGCACATCAATGGCAGGACTTTCAGACCTGTCACCCTAAGACTTACACCGCACTTCCAACAACACACGAATTGGGTCCTCAAGTGTGGGACATTACCAAGGGCTTGCCCAAGGTTAGACCCATCTCCCAATTCCATTGCCACGGGCACCACGCACTACATGGAGAGGCAAACACACCCCTTAGGGAGTGCACAACTTTTCTTGCAGGGTATGTTCAAGTTCAAGAAATGGCTACTTTGCTGAAGAGGATCACCCACGGCATCCTTTAAATAACCAAAACTTTTTGCCTTGTGCCGGGGTCCAGCCATCCACCTACTGCTGATGGCTACCATGATCAAGCCAAGTCAAAATACATCTTCCATTGGCATACATCTTGGAACCTCAACTTCTGAAGATGCATGCTCGATGCCTCAAGATCCACGAATCGCTTATTGAGTCCACAAGCCTGAAGATCTTCAACTCAAGAACTGAATACCTTCAACTCAAAACTGAAGACCTTCAACTCAAAGATGAAGACCTTCAACTCAAAGACAAAGATATTCAAATCAAAGACACAGATTTTCAATGCAAACAGAGTTCGGGGGGGGCTTCTCCAGTATAAATCCCTCCAATACCATCCTCCTAAGGCATTGCTTATTGCTTCAAGCGTTTCTGATGCTCAAATGACGACCGGCTAGGTCATCGTCACCAAACTCCATCAACTCTCATTCACGCAACCACCTTGGAAGCGGTGTCATCCACCTACCCGTTCTGCCTAGTAGCCAACCTAACTAGCCACTCCATCCCACCGCAGTGCCATGGGACTGGCACTTGGCTAGGAAGGGGGTAATGTTACCGTGTTTCCTGCAGCACAAAGGAGCAGAAAAAGAAAAAAGAAAAAAAAAGAAAATAGCAAAAAAAAAAGCGCCTCGACTGGTAACCAGACCCTGGAAAATTTAAATGTTCGGACACAACCCTCAGAAAGCCTCGGTGTTGCCCCGAGACAACAAAAGAGAAAAAGGGCTCACCATTAAAATATGGGAGGGCCCCCGAATCTTTGTAAAAGAGTGCCAGGCTTGCTCCTATGCAAAGTGTATGCATTAGTTGGGAATAGGATAAATTAGAATGGTGGGAAATGGAAAAAAGGGCCTAGGCTACGGCCGGCCATGTAAAAAAGGGAAAAGGGGATGACCGCCCAAAAAGGATTTAGGGCTTTGTATATAAAGTTGAAAAGTGAATGAGAAGCTCATTCTTTGGTGTGTGGCAAAAAGAGTCTTCTTCTTCCTCTCTTCTTCTCTCCTTCTTGCTTGTGTGTGTGCTCTTGAGAGAGGGAGTGTGAGAGTGTGAGGGAGTGAGTGTGTGTGGGAGTGAGGGATCAAGAGGGTGAAGCTCTTCACCATCTCCTCTTCTCTTCTTCTCTTCTCTTCTCTTCTCTTGCGTGCGCGGCTATGGAGGATGAAGCTTGGAGATGGAGGAGGCTTGAGGATGCTTGAGCTAGCATCAAGAATCGTGGAGCTACCGGAGTGCAAGGGAGAGGAGGGTACTCGATTAAGCATCAAGGCAGGCTCACTACACTCGTAGGATCGATGGCGCATCGGCTAGGTGAGAGATAGCCATTAGAGCTCGCTTGGAATGCTTGAAACAATAAGCGGTCAGTGGGTCTTGGCTGTTGAGCGTGAGCTCCCACACCTTGCGAACAACGACCTTGGTTCGTTGGCACTCATCACAGTGCTTCACAAATCGTGCTACTGCATCACAAAAAAGCGTGGACCACCACAAAGACTACAACACCTTGCATGTTGTCATGTCTCCATTGAAGTGTCCTCCAGTTATTCCACCATATACCTCCGCAAGTACGTCATGCATCTCATGTTCGCACACACATCGTTGTAGTAAGCCATCTTGCCCTAACCTATAGAGCTGACCGATTATCAACTCATAGGGTTGTATCTTGAGGATAAGTCGCCTAAGTCGAGCCTTCTTTTAATAGGTCTTTTGCATAGTTTGTGCTTTATCACTTGGAATATGTCATCTACCCAGTATGGCATCAAGTCGGCTCTAAATAAATCATTCTCACTAGATAGGTTAAAAAGATACGTGTTTGGTAAGTCTTCTACGATACCCTGTCCCCAACAGCTTCTCCCATGGGTATGTAGGACATGTGATCATCCATGTAGTGTTGCTCCCCCTTGTATACAACCACAGAGAAGTTGAATTCTAACAGAAGTAGTAGCCATGTAGCTATGCATCTAGTAGTGCAAGGTTTGTTCATGAGATATAGTAGAGCCTGATGGTCTACGAAGAAAGTGAAAGGCATGGCTAAAAGATAATGTAGAAATTTCTTCATAGCAAACACTATTGCCAAACCTTCTCTCTTAGTTATGGAATAGTTCATCTCGGTATTTGTGAGGTGTTTGCTAGCAAAGCTCACTAGATAGTCTAGGTTGTGTTCACCAGGCTGGCACAAAACAACTCCCTGGGTAAACTTTGAGGTGTCAATATGTACGTGGAAGGTTATGGTCTAGTTTGGGGCTCTTAGGATTGGCACGGTTGTTAGAACCTCCTTCAACTCTTCGTATGTGCATTGGCATTCCTGGTTCTATTCAAATACTATCAATAGTTTGTAGAGTGGTCTAGCGATTAGTGCATTGCTCAACACAAATTACCAAGAGTATCTGATATATCTTAGGAAGCACCGAACTCCCTTATAGTTGTTTGGTGGTGGAAGGTTGACAATAACCTTGACTTTCGAGAAGTCAGGGGGCAATGTTGTTCTTGGACACCATGTGCCGCAGGTTGCATCCATGTTTGACCCATAATTTGCACTTAAGGGGGTTCAATGAGAGACGATACAATTTGCATTGTTCAAAAACTGCATGGAGTTTGTCTAGGTGTTCCCTCTAACTTGAGTGAATACACAGATCATCAATGAGCACTTCTAGCTCTCACCTAAGCATGTCCTTGAAGGGTAGTGAATGCGGTCTTATGCTTGTTATCAGGATACACTTGCATGTGATTGTAAACTAAGGAGCCATCCAGGAAATTGTAGGCTTCTTAGCTAGCCACTCTCTTGAGCATATGGTCAGTGTATGGTAGTGGATAGTTGTCTCTCTTCATAGTAGTGTTGACTTTCTTATAATTGATACACACTCTGATTTTTTTGTTCTCTTCTTCACGATGATTATGATGGTCGAAACCCAGTCTATGTCCTCAATTTCATAGATGAATCCAACTCTCAATAGCTTGTCTATCTCCTCCTTGACTGTGTGAGCATGCTTGGGATTCATCGGATATGGTCGCTGCTTGATCGATGTTACGTCTGGTGTCATGGGTATATTATGAGTCACTACACTGAGATCTACTCCTTTTAGCTCGTCGAGGGACCAAGCGAATATATCTATATACTTTCGTAGTAGGAGTGCAATGAGACTTTCTTCTTTCTCGATCAAGTCATCAACTATGAAGATAGGTCGGTACTTCTCCCCTTCCGTAGCTAAGTCAACCTCCTTGACTTTGGTAGGCCCTTCTAACTATGGGTTCGTTTGCTTGTCCTTGCCTCTTGGCACCTAGCAAGATCACTACTCTATCACCCTTCTTGAATTTCGTGAATCACTTTCGTAGATCCCTAGGTTTTCTCTTTCTCTCCTTCCTCAACCGTCTGCACCTTAGGTGGATTGGTAGGTCTTCCCTTGGTGCGTGCCGGGGTATTTCAAGATCGGTATCTAAGCTTACTTCTAACTCATGATTGAACTCTTTGTCTTCACTAGAAGAGGGACTCTCTCCTAGTGGGCATATCTCTGAAGGTGATTCCTTTCTATATAGCGGTGAGCACTTGGTTGGGTGAGCCCTGCTTGTTCGTAATCAATTGCCCCTAAGTGTTCCAACCATGTGCAAACCATGTGCAATCGCACTCTATTTGCATGATTTCTCTCTCGATTTTAAAGGTATACCCCTTCTGCAGTTTGGAATCTACTTATATCTGCTCAATCACTTAGTGTTATACTCTATTGTGCCAATCTCTTATTCGCTCTCCTCATTCAGGGAACAACAATGTTTATACTCGTCATCCGAATTGTCCTCATGAGACTGCTCGTCATCTCATAGGTCTCTAAGCTCCTCTTCTTTCTCATACGTGATTAAGGCCCAATTGTATATCTTGTTTAGATCATGTACCTTGGTCCACTTCCACTTGGTTTGTCCATGAGATCCTTGAGGGGTTTAAGGTTAGTGGCTAGGTTGCTAGCTAGCTTGTCTATCAAGTACTCTAAGATCCCATGGAGCTCTAGCTTGTTGTTCGGAACATGGAACGTGACAGGGGTGGACCGGCTACTATAAGAGCTTCTGGCCATCATGCACAATAGTACTAAAGGCTTATTTGTGGGCTCACTAGCTATCTTACTGGCTTGCACGTATTCCTCCTCCTTGTTCGAGAATGGTAGATCAAGGTGGCTAACATGTGCATCCAATCTCGCTCATCCTCAGGGATAGGGATATATTTTGTTAGCATCCCACAAGGTTCAAGTCGACACTGGTGTTCTCTTCCATGTATCCATCTCTACTCTCACTACTTCTGTCTGGTTGCTCAAGAAGATTAGATCGTTACCCCAATCTTCTATGACTCGTATGTTCCACATACAAGGTCGGTGGCCTAGTAGGATGTCATAGTCTACTCTCTTCATGACGATGATGTCCATTGAAAACTAGACTCCTGCGATCTTCAATGACCAATTATTTGACACTCCAAATGGCCTAACTTTTGTCCCATTGGCCAGTGTGACATTAAACCTAGTGTTCTCGGCAGGTAGGTTAGCCCAAGCCTGGAGCAATGTGTGGCTAAGTACACTGACTCCAGCTCCCATGTCCACAATTCCTTTCCTCATAGTGTCTCCTAGTGCTAAGACTGGCAAGAGTGCATGCATCTCTGTGCCTTCCCAAAAAGCATTAAGATGTAAGGACTTAGGCACTAAGTGCATCATCAAGCTAGGTATTTAAGTCACTGCATTGTGATCATGTAAAGTAAGTCAACTACCCCTTGCTCTATTAGTCCTTCCACCCATTGCTTCAACTCTTACTACAACATTGGGAACTGCCTAAGTAGGTCTCTTAAGCACAAAGTCACATGGGTTGTCACTAATGTCATAAGAAGGTTGTTAGCTGCTTGCTTTCCTCCTAATTTCATGCTTCTTGGCCAATGGCCCTAACTAGTTTGTTTGCTCATGGCACTTAAGCTTTTTCTATACAGTATTGCTACTTAAGGTGCAGATGCGTCTCTTGACTTCAGTTGCATAGGTGAAACTAGTGTGCCCACACTAGAGAGCTTATTGATTTCATATTCTAGGATGGGCTCAGCATCCTTCCAGTGCTCTTGGCTTCTCTCACCCACTCCTTGACCTTATTTATGGCTTCAAGTTGGTGCTTTGGGTTGGGGTACTCCCCAACCTTGGCACTCCTATATTCCACCATCTTTGGAGTAGATGTTTTTGCTTTGCGTATGTGACTTTTTTCCCTACGGTTAGTGTCATGGCACTCTCCATCTTAAGTATGACCTTTGCTTCGATTCTCTTCCTCCTTCGCCTCTACTATGACTCCTTTTTCCTATTGAGGTTGCATCTAGGTTACTAGGCCTTGGCAATGATATGCCAGCTCACATCATCTGTGCTTGGGTCATAACATGCAATAGGATAGGTGTAGCCTCTTCGTCGAGTGTTTCAACTCTAGACAACCCCAATGGTATTGATGGTATGATCATTGAACTAGAGGGTGGTTTCCATCTAGGGCAATAGGCAAATAGGTGGGTGATTCCACACTCTCAGTATCTAAGGTCAGCCTTCTCTCGATTGGCTTGCTCCCTCTTGGGGCAACACAAAGAAATATGCCCTGGGTGACCACAAGTCCAACATGCAATTGGCTCTTGGGTCTACTATCCTAGGTCTCTACCTGTACCTGTGCCTAATGTCATCACCAACATTGGTCGATAGTCCATGAGAATAGGACTGCCCTCTTCGTCGCACAAGATGTAAGGCTTCATATATGCTTTCTCATCATTCGGTTCCTCCACATTGTGGATTGGAGCATCGCTTGTGGTAGGTGGGTTACGAAAGGTCGAGGTGGCCTAGATATGCTTGTGGGATTAATCTCCAATAGGCATCTCATTTTATTTTTCAAGTTTTCTAATGTTAGAGTAGTTAGGCTTAACTTTTACTTTTAACACTCATCTTTAGTGATACAAGAGCTTACAAATTATCCAAATTTTCTTTACTAAAGTTTTATCTTGATGACGTGGGCTTTGATTGAACATCTCATAATTCCCATGCTTGTTTTAATGAAATAGTATTTTTATGTGTACATTACAATTTGATATACAAGTAGTTTTTGGAAACCTCTAAGACTCTATACTACTAGGTTATGTAAGGAGTCATCATATTTGTCCCAAATCTCCTAGTATAGCCATCCTATTAAAAGGGATAACCTTGGTTATGTGATCATATGGATGGCAGGTTTGGGTGACTAAATGACCATTGATAGTCAAAATGGAATTGATCCTTCCTTCCTTCCTTGCACAAGACCATGGCATGTTTGGGTGATTGATTGACCATTGATAGTCAAAATGGAATTGATTCTTCCTTCCTTGCACAAGACCATGCCCCTACTAGCTTGAGCTCTTCCCTCCAATGGATATGCTTCAAGTTGATTTCTCGGTATGCTTACTTGTTGTCATCAATAGTGGACTCCACTTTGGACCCATTGTTGCTTAACAACAAGGCCCAACGAACAATAGAGACCTCCAAGAATATCCATGAAGGAGTCTCATTAGCTATAGTTCCAAGAGTGAAATGTGGACATAAACATACAATGAAAAGGGCTGCCATGGATCATCATGAACCTGGACATGAAATTTTCATGGGTCAATAAGCCTTTATTTACATACTTTATTGAAAAGTTGACATAATGAATCATATTTATTCTAAGGTTTATACAAAAATGGGATAGTTGGTAGACAAAGTATCATTAACTATGGAACTTGTAAATTGAGTAGGAGGTTCATCCATGGGTTTGAATCCAAGGTATTTACTAGGGAGTTTCCCAATTTGATAGCTCTTAAACAAGAGCGGCCTATGGTAGAAATCTAATTGGGTTGGATACTTACAAAATATTAAGTCTTTCAACCCATCGTAGCTTTCATAGATAATGCTCCATATTCTCTAGTTCTTTAGCTCGAATAGGACCCAAAGATTGTCTAGCCTCTATACTATGACCATCCAATTAGGAGAAAATGGAATCATGAGGGAATAAAATTGTTTTGAGAATCCTAAAATTTGTTTCTTTTGTAATGTATACTTACATTGTGAAATCACTTGATAAAGTAAAGGGAACATATCATGCAATAGACTTAAATATTGCACATATTTACAATGGGTATGGCTTGAGGATAGTGTAGAGCTCAAGAGAATCCTTTATAACATCAATAGCTTTAATATTGTAATCTACATCATAGGCACATGTGATACTATCGCATTAGAGGATAGTATCTTGGTCACTTCAAAGTAAGCAAGCTAGCTCTTAGTTATGGGCTGGCCATTTAAAATTATTCGGGTGTTAGAATATTGGGTCTCGAATATGTAAGCAACTAAGGCATTTCCAACCTAGCCAATGCCAAGGAGGATATCATTAATAGTCACTCTGGGCTCTATCCCAATTAGCACCATTCCAATTCTGTGGAATTCCTAAACTTAGACAACTAAATGGTCCTTGAGTCTACATTGTAGCAACATGTTATGGCTTTTACCCATAAGGATCAACTTGAGGTTCGTATATCACTATAGTCTCATATTATCTTTCTAGTGTAGAAAGATGAGAGAGAGATAGGGGCAACAAAGAGAGTAGACAACTCTCAGTGATATTTATCATTATTATTCATCGCACCAAAAAACCAATGTATAGCTAACTTAGATCTAAGTGACTAGTGACTAACCATTGACTAACTCTAGTTAATTCAGCTATCAACTTATTAAATATATACACATGATAGACAGCTACACACACACACAACTGTCATGTCGGTAGGTAGTAGGTAGATTGAGCTTGCATATCTCAATGCTCCCCCTTAAGCTCAAGTCACTTCTTGTATCCCAAGTAGTGATCCAAAATGAGTGAACTTATCTTTACCAAGTGATTTGGTAAAGATGTGTGCCACTTGGTCTTTAGTCTTCACATGTATGAGGTCTATCCTACCTCCAAGCACCATTTTCTTGATGAAAGGGTAATGGACCTCTATGTGCTTTGACATGGCATGATAGATTGGATTGCTTGCCAGGAGATGTTATCACAATATAGCTTGGCTAGTTTATCCACACGAATCCCCAAGTCATCCATCAACTTACCAACCAAGCAGCTTCACATGCAGCCAATGTTGCACCCTTGTATTCTACTTCTATACTTGAGAGTGCCACAATAGATTATTTTTTACTACTCCTGCTGACCATGTTACTTCCAAGACCAAATGCATATCCAGTGGTTGATCTTCTGTCATACATACAACCAGCCCAATTTGCATCACTATAACCTGTAAGCTCAATAGGCTTACCATGCTCATAGAACAACCCATAAGACAATGTACACTTCACATATCTCAAGATCCGTCTCATAGCATCTAGGTGAGGTTTCCTTGACTACTACATAAACTTATTGATCAAACCAACTGCATAACTCAAGTTCGATCTAGTGATAGTTAGATAGATCAAACTACCAACCGTTTGTTTATACATAGTCACATTCTCTATCACATTTCATGTATCAACAATCAACTTTATATTTTGCTCCAATGGTGTGTCCATGGGTTTGCAGTCCAACATGCCATACTTCTCCAACATACTCTTTGCATACTGTTTTTGAAGCATCCAAATGCCATGAGGTGAACACATAACTTCAATCTCTAAGAAAAATTTCAACTTTCCCAAGTCTGTAATCTAAAATTCTTTCTACAATACAACTTTTATGTCATCCAAAGTATGTCATCACCTATGATCACCAAATCATCTATATAGAGCACCAAAATCACATATCGTGTCTCTGTTTTCTTGGTAAATAGGTTGTGATCAACTTAGCTAAAATCCAAGTGTTTACAAGTAGGAAGTAATCTTAGCATTCCATGCCCATGGGGCTTGCTTTAAGCCATACAATGCTTTCTTTAATCTGCATATATATGACAAATAGTCAGAATTTACATAGCCCTATGGTTGATCCATGTAAACCTCTTCTACCAAATCACCATTTAGGAAAGTATTTTTAACGTCCATCTAGTAAAGATTCTAGCCTTTGGATGCAACCAATGCAATAACAATCTGTAGAGTTGCCATCTTAGCAACTGGGCTAAAGGTTTCCTCATAATCTAGCCTATACTTTTGGGCATATCCTTTCATGACCACTCTGGCTTTATATCTCTCTAATGAGCCATCAAGCACCCACTTACATCCAATATAAAATTTTCCCTCAGGCAACTCAACCAAATCCCATGTTCTATTTTTTAGCAAAGCCTCATATTTGGCCTCCATAGCCTTGCACCACTTTTCATCCTTAACTACTCTTGCAAAAGAAGTAGGCTCTTTGTATTTCTACACTTCTCTCATGCATGCATAATGTTTCACTAAGTAACCATTATAGGTAAGCCTATCCACGAGGTAATATGTATCTCTACTTAACTCTAGGTGTAACCACTATAGATATGCCAAAAATTCGCTATCCATACTCTCAGGAGACTCATATCTTGAAGTTAATGAACTTGTGACATCATCCAAAACCTTCTCTTTTCCTTTATATTTCCCCCCTCACTGACATATCCATGTTAGAGAATGGTGGAGACCCATGGCTCCATAGCTTACCTATCTAACGACTTACACACCCAAATGCATCCTAAGTAGGTCCACTAGTAGACATAATGTCTTGCTATCCATTTTTAGCATACGTGCCACCTTGCGAAGTGTCATCATGTACTATAGTCTCCTTAGCACCATACCAAGATGCTAACTCATTAAACATGACATCACAACTGAGCAATATCTCTCGAGTAGTTGAAACAATGCACTTGTATGCCTTTTTTTCCTGTGAGTATCCAAGGAAAACACACTTCACTGCTTTAGGGTCAAGTTTCTTCTCTTTGTCATCTGGAACATGAAAATAGGCAATACTACCAAATAGTTTCAAATGTTGGATGTCACGCTTGTAGCCATATAGCTACTCATAAGGTGTCTTTTCATGTATTCTTGTTGTAGGTGTTTTGTTCATAACATAGACATCCATAAATGTTGTTTCAGTTCAATATGACAAAGACATGTCCTTCTTATTCAATATGGCCATGACTGTCTCCATAATCACCATGTTCTTCCTTTCAACCACTCCACTCTACTAAGGAGTGTATCTACAAGTTAAGTGACTCTTGATCCCATGCTTTGCTAAGTATTTTTAAAACTCCTTTGACACATACTGGCCACCACCATGACTGTAAGCATGAGACATAACAATTAAGCTCTTTTTCAGCATGAGCTTTAAAACCCATAAAGTCGTCCAAAACCTTATCCTTATGCTTTAGAATATATATCCATATGTACGTGCTATAGTTATCCACAAAGGTCACATAGTATTTAGACCCACCAAGTGATGCATTATGTACGGGTCCCTATTCCATGTATTCTTGGCAAATGGAAACCTGGCTTATTTTCCAAACTAACATGCTGAGCAGACATGTCCCAAATAAGCATACTTAAACATTCATAGCCCTGTAGCAAGGTCCTTATGTTGCATATTTTTAAGCTTTTGGACATTGATATATCTAGTCTGCATATGCCATATGCCAAAGTCTTGGATACTTGCCCCATCATGAGCAAACATAACAACATTCAATTCAGGGATGTTTGCATCTAGTGTAAACATCCTACCATATCTTTGGCCTTTAGCAACCAATCTACATTCTCTTCCATACTTCTCTATGAAATCGTACTTTTGCAAGTTTTTGCTCAACCATCCGACCAACAGATGATAGATTCTCAGTGATTGATGGAACATGCAATACATCATACAATTGCTTTTTCTCACTATCAGACATAACCAAAGGAATAATCCTTGTGTGTGCTATGTCATATTGAGAATCATCTCCAGTACATACATAGCCATTAGCACATGTTTTTAGCTCATCAAACCACTCGCCATGTGGTGTCATGTGGTCTGAGGCACTAGAATCTATATATTGGACATCATCAGAATTTTCTTGCTGCTTGCCCTTGTTGCATACATAAGTCATAGCAAATAGTCTCTCACCAGTCTTAGGCTCTGCATGATTAGAAGATGTATATTGACCTTGCTATCTACCCTTGTTATTAGCCTACTTTTTCCAACACTCTTTTGCAATGTGGCCATCCTTGCCATAGTAATGGAAATCTTTATCCTTGTTTGCATTTTCATGAGTAGATTGAGTGTGCCAGGATCCTCTACTCCTAGACTAAGATCTCCCCCTCAGAGTATCCACCACCTCTATTAACAAATCCCTACTGATTTTCCATGCTAAGATGCATGTTGTTAGGTTCCCCTATCACGGCCTGAATCTCTACCACCATGGCCTCGTTGATTAGAGTAAAAAGTTGGATCTCTACTTTTAGAGCTACTCAGGCTCGTAGTCAAACCCAATTTTACTTCTTCATTGGATAAGCAAGGATACCAATTCATTAAAATTAGGAATTTTAGCTCTGACTAAAATCGATGTATCGAAGGACTTGTATTTAGGCCCTAGACCATTCAGGGTCATAGCCACGAAGTCCTCATCATCTACCTTAGTCCCAATGGATGTTAGTTGATCCGCAATAGTCTCTATCTCAGCCACATAGTCTTGAATGGACCGTCCTTTCCTATCTATTATGTTAAACTTCTAGTTCAACTATATTTCTTTGGCACTAGTGGTAGTATGATAGTATCTCATCAAAATATCACATGCATCTTTTGTGAGCTACAATTCATTATTTGCATAACCATAGCATAAAAAATACATAGGGATAGTCAATGCAATGCCCTTCGAGCTCTCTCAGTCCATGCTTGATGTGCCCTAGGCTAATTAGGAGTTGCATACTTGTCGGGGAGTTTGGGCTCACACTTGTAACCAAGTCTCAGTAACCCTTGCCAATGAGAAAGTTCTCCATCCTGAACTTCCAGATAGCATAGTTGTTGTTATCAAGTTTCTCACCCACTATTTGAGTTATGTTATCAACCTTGTCAGCATTTGCCATCTCTGCAGCTTTATGTATTCAATGCAATCTTCAGTAGTTAATGAGTGACTAGACACTACCTGACTCCCTGCAAACCAAGTCAACCAATCACTAAGGTAGTGTCTAATCTAGACACTACTTATATAAGACAATTTTACTCCACTGATTTGTGATAGTAGATTGACTGCAGAAACCAAGGTGTTTTCACATTACAAGTATGTCAAAAACATCCCAAATAGGTGTCATACCATTCATGGGCAAAAGCATTCCAATTAGGTTGCATTGACTACCCACTAACATGTAGACATGGTTTAACATTTAATGATAGGATAAAATCTGTAATAACCAATAGCCAACTACAAAACCATCACAAAGATAGTCCAAATCTTTGCATTTAATGCTCACATACATCTACTGTTGGCCCCACAATCACGTGATAGTGTTTCAACATGAAATGTCATTAATACATGTCCAAGTTATTTAAAGCAGTGAAATACATTCTATTCCAGACTTTGTTTCAATCTTCATTTGCAAAGTATATTCCTTAACTATATCTCAATAGCTTCCAACCTTTCCAAAGCATACAACCAAGATGCCAAAGTCTATTGCCATGATGTCCATATAGGCCATCAATCAACAATGGACTATCAGTATTCAAGACAGCTTGTAGAGTATTTCAGATATGTAAATACACTTTAATACTTGAAATTTAGGCTCCTATTCATGCCCAAATACATGAGTCTGAAGGCATACAGAATGCCAAGCATACAAGTGAACCATCTACCCTATGTAGACCAAAAAGAAGCTTGACTTCTTAGCAATGATGCTGCCCACACAAGTAGAACCTCATAGTGATCTGCTCTAGATTTAATGCTACCAATTACTTGCTATAACTAAGCACAATCAGTTTTGAGTATACTCTTGCAATGATCAAAACACTTGCCAAATACCAAGCATGAGCAAGGCTACTCAACCAAGGTGCTAATGCTACAAATCTAATGCTTATCATGAAGAAATTAATGCTTGTTGTGTTGCTCAGTGTTGCCCACTTCTTGCTGTCTGAAATAGGTGCAGTTTCATACATTCATGCATACTTCTACAAGATGAGTATTTTCTATTTTCCACAATCTTACTAATTAGCATTCACACTGATATGTAGACTGAAACAATGAGCTTCAAGCATAGCTCAACCATGTCTCCTATGCCATTCACCTTTGCCAAGATATTTAGCAATCATTCTTGCCTCATTTGCATCAAAGATAAACATGCCCAATCCTTTCAGCTTCACATTTTTTTAAACAGATGCCAAATAACCCAACAACTAAGCCTCAATAGGCTCTTACATTGATAGGACTCATATCTCTCTAGTACATACCACTTGAAGTATCTACCATGGTTGCCATTACTCTATTTGAGAGATTTGAGATCCCACTTCCAAATCTGTACTCCATCTCCTGCTCTCTACCGAGCTTCCAAGCTTCTCAAACTTCCATTGCTTCATGGGGTCATGGGAATTCATGGCTATGATACCATGTAGAAAGATGAGAGAGAGATAGGGGCAACAAAGAGCACACAAATCTCAGTTAGATTTATCATTATTATTCATCACACCAAAAACCCAAAATACATCTAACTTAGGTCTAAGTGACTAGTGACTAACCACTAACTAACTCTAGTTAATTCACTTAAAGATACACACATGATAGACATCTACACGCACAGTTGTCATGTCGATACCTATATTGAGCTTGCATATCTCAATATCTAGTGCTTACTGAGATAGGTTACTTTGCAACCTATCGAGGATAAGAGTATGCTTCATTTGATGTGATACCCAACCTTTTGGTACAAACCAAAATAATGACAACTCTCATAGTTGCCATCTTTGCCATTAGAGCTGACATCTCCTCATAATTGATCCCATAAGTTTGTGCAAAATCATTAGCAAACTAACATTGTTCTGTACCTCCTCACATTGCATCTAATATTGTCAATTTCCCACCCATGACTTGCTTGTAATGCACATGAACAATAGCTTTCTCGAAACAAGTGAGCTCAACTAATTTCACAACATTTTCTTATATATGCGTAATGTGATCATCATAATAATCACATGTCAACCTATGCATGTGATACCTCATTCTAGTCGAGCTATGCACCTATATTTTCTTTCCAAATTGACATGCTTCACAAAATTTCCACATATCAACCACTCTAAACTTATATAACCTTATCACGATTTCACATGATTGCATATTCATCACACGTTGCACATTTACATGGCTAATACATTTATGCCAAATGTCAATATTTTCCACAACTTCTCCACCTTGTGCAAGCATGGTAGCTCTGATATTGAGTATATATCTACAATAAATATGCTATCAATATGCTTACCTTTTGTAATCAACCTACACATGTTCTTGAAATCTACCACAAAATAGCCATCCTAATAGAATTTTACTTACAATCCTTAATCATCCACCCAACAAAAACCAAATTCTTTGTAATATTAGACACATGCAACACATCACTTGTCCATCTTGCATGCATTATCAGACACTCCCAAGATAAGTAATAGGATGCATTGTATTGTCATCCACAAAAGTAGGCATTTCAAGATCTTTCATCTCTCTCAACCATTCTCCATGAGATGTCATATGGTCGTTGACACATAAATCCACATATCATACATCATTCATTACTCACTGTTGATGCATTAGCACTCATTGTATTCATCATGTGCTACATAACAAACAACTTCTCATTATCAATTTGATTGTTGGTAGATGTATACTTACTATATACTCTTCTCCTTTTTTTTTAATTTCTATCTCTTTTCTTTTTTGGATAGTCATATGAATTATAACCTTTTTGACCACAATTGTAGCATTACCTATATTTTATCTATCATATTCTCTATGGTTCTCCCTGCCTCAAGATTTGCCTTTATCACACGTATGTGACACGCTCCTATGAGTTATAAGATTACCCTTGATTTTGCACATAATGTCCACCACCTTAGCCTTTACCACCATGACCTCTACCTCTACTTGTGTTGAAGTAGCGCACATATTGTGAATTGTTTTGGCTTCATAAAAAAGATGTACAAATACCCAAATTCTTCTCTTCCACTATCAACATAGATATCAAATCACAAAATTAGCAATAGCCTCCCTTGTGTTTACTAAGGTTTGGAACTATCATATTCGAAGTGAGTAGAATGCTTGTTTAGAAAACGAAAAATGTTGGGGTGTGTATGTGAAAATTGAGTGAGTGTCTCCCATGATGGGAGCACTCTACTTGTGGATGGAATAGATTTGTCAGGTGCTTTCCAAAAGGAATTTATAGGTAGGGTTAAATTATTATAGACTACCTAGGGCCGAGTCTTCCTTTTCTCAACAAACACCATTTTAGGAACCGAAGTGTGACTATTGTAGCATAGGGCTTGATGCTCAACTCCCCTTATTTAACACTCTCTTTGAACCAAGTGCAGCGATAGCATGTTACAAATTCACTCTTGCATTGCAAGAAGTATATATAGAGTAGCCATATGGTTTTGAGAGTATATGTTATCCCCATTATGTGTATAAGATATGCATAAAGCTTTCTATGTTGCAAATGTTGAATCAATCTCCTTATGTGCATCAAAGTCATAGGGGCATTTTTAAAATTACAGTGTATATGGATGTTTTAATTATTGGATGTGATAATGTGCAAGAGATGGAACATGTGAAGAGTCTTCTCAAGCTGAAATTGGACATGAAAGATTTGGGAGAGTTGACTTATTTTGTTGGTATTAAGGTGATCAAGATATCTAAGGGGACAAGATATCTATGGGGATATGGTTGTCATAGAGACAACATATTTTTTATGACAATCTGGCATAGCTAATTGTAAGCAAACTTCAATGTCATTGGATCAAAATATGAAACTAGGAGCAAATGTAGGTGAGATCTTATAAAATCCCACAATGTACAAGAAGATCATGGAAATCGTTTGTGAGTGATTCCTTTTTAAATGTCACAAATATTCACTACCTATTTCTATCTTATAGTCTTATTTTCTCAAGTCTTGTTTCTAATCAAGTCTTATGTTGGGTATTAAAGGTTGCCTATACCTAGCTGCCTACATTTTCTTGTACTTACTACCTACACATCTATACAATGTAAGTGGTAACCACCCATCATTATCACTTTATTCTTTATTCTTTCTATGACAATAGAATAAGGGAGGCCACACATTGTGACTATTGGAGTTCTCGCACACCATCTTGCTCTCTCTTGCTTGAACCTCCATAGCTCTTGCTTCTCTCTTACTTTTGCTTATGCTTCCACTCTTGCTCCACCTTTAAATTGGTATTAGAGCATGGTAGTGGACTTCATTTTCAGCTTCCATGGTAACCATTCATTGAGGTACGCATTAGTCCCATTTCTCCTGGATAAGCTCCCCACCTTGTCGGTCAATTTCTCAGCCTTAACGAAGATATTTATGAGTGCTAGGAGCCCCAACACTATCAACAATAACTAGGCAAGAGAGCAAGGAATAGCTTGCATTTTTGGGTGCATTTTAAGGGTTGCTCCCTACTTATCTCACTTGCCCCATTTCAATCTATTACTCCTGTTGTCATTATCTAGCATTTTATGGTTCTAGCCAGCTTCCTTCGACTCCATATCCCACATCATTTGAAGAGTTTTGGATTAGCGATTGTTCTACAGTTCACGATAGGTTTATTGTTCATTGTTTGGACATCAAGCATTTGATCAATTTGTGCTCTACTTATATTTATGGGGCCCGTTTGTTGTGCCCACATGATGCATCGATGCTTGGAAAAAGCTTTTTTAGGTTGATTAGAGCTTGATTAGCTCAATTATTACAGGGTTAACTACTACAACAAAGTTTGGACAACAAGCATTCACAGTGAAGGTTTATGTCTTTCATGCCTACACACGCTTTGGGGATGCTACGTGTATATATTGATGCTTAGCATTGATTCTTATGTCCAGATATGCTTATGTTAAGCTCTACATCTTGGATTTGAGCTTGATTATTACATTTTGGGTAGTGGCTACTTGCATTGAAGTTTTATTGGTTACGGGCTTGAAGGCTTAATTGTGGGTACATGCTCTCGAATGTTTTGCTTCATGTTATTGGGCACTTGGATGTTATGAGGTTTATGTACTAAGCTCTGCTTGCTTTTGTGGGAGAACTTTGATATTTTTATTGCAGAGCTTGGACTCTTGAGTCAGTGGGAAACT
The DNA here is from genome assembly GCF_053477565.2 of Lygodium microphyllum. Taxonomy (NCBI): domain Eukaryota; kingdom Viridiplantae; phylum Streptophyta; class Polypodiopsida; order Schizaeales; family Lygodiaceae; genus Lygodium; species Lygodium microphyllum. Next base: position 77,246,818 of record NC_141150.1, on the reverse strand, counting down.
CGTACTTGCTTATGTGCATATGCTTAGTTGAATTGCTAATTAGGGTTAATTTATCTTTGGTTTGCACACCCCATACTTCCTGTTGTCAAATGGGTTTGTCAACTTGGATGCATTCTTGGAGATGTACTTGAGCTTCGTTTTTATATATATAGTTAGTTATAGATTAGCAGATCTTCATTGCTTTTGGGAGATCTCATATACACAATTGGATTATGTACATGCAACACTCTTGTTTGGGATTGCATCTTTGTCTTTGATATCTTTGGGTCTTTGATAGTATTTTCTACCATGGTGATTTATGCTCTATTTTGCACTACTAGTCACATTGTGTAGCCCAATTGTTATCGAGATATTCCTAGTAGTAGGAGCTTTGTCTTTTATTCATTTGCCTATAGTTGTACATTTGTTTACTATAGTTTTGTGACCAGCCATGTTGAAAATTCGATTTTGAGTAGTTCTTTGAGGGTAAACACTTCTATTACGCACTCCAACGCTTCCTACTTGTGGACGATAACGTATTGGGCTCAATTTTCTCCCTATTGTATACTTTTTGGCCAAGTTTTGGGACTAATTTATAGTTATTACAAAAATCCGCATTCTCTGTGGTTTGCATACATCATGACAAGTGTTTCAAATGCTTCCAATGACAATGCCATATTTAACATTAAGAAGTTGCATGGCAATAACTTTTCGTATTGGAAGACTCATATTTGGCAAGTATTGGTGCAAAAGAAACTAGTCAAGCCATTAAAAGCCAAGGCAATAAAGAAAAAATATTGGGATAGAGATGATTGGGATGAGCTTGATGAGTTATGCAAGTCGACATTATATTATCTTTGTCTAAACAAGTGTAATTCAATGTTATTTTGACTAAAGTTGTTGCTTATGATTTATCAAAAACTTTACGACAAGCAGACTTCTACCTCACAATTGTATTAGTTGAAGAAGCTTGTGGATGTTCGCATGAAAGAGAGTGCTTCTATGTCTACTCGTTTGAATAAGTTCCACTCTACTTTTAGCCAAGTTGTCTCGCAGAGGGCATTTAGTTTGAGGATAGCATAAAGTCTTTGCTATTACTTGTCACATTACATGAGTCTTGGGATACATTCCGTACTACTATGAGTGTTGATCCTCCTACAAATGTCTTTAAATGCTCCAATGTAGAGAGTGCTTTGCTTACAGAAGTGAATAGAAAGAACATTGATGGAGCCTGCACTTCTCATGGACTTATAGTTATAGGTAGACATGATGGGAAATGAATTAATAACCATAGTAGAGACTCACAACCCAATAGGGGAAAGTCCAAATCCCTTTTCATAATCCCACAATAACTCATGTAGTCCTAAGTCCTCGCTTAGTTATCATTATTATGGGTAGCAGGGTCACATAAGGCCATAGTGCCATAAGATGCACAATGATAGGTGTAAGAAAGGCAAAGAGAAAGTGTAAAGACTTCTAATGATTAGCACCATTGTTCCCAAGTCCAGTGTTAAGATAGAAGAGATAAAATCCTTGGAGTACAACTCAAATGATTTACGTACTTGTTGCTGCTTCATCACTCAATGCTACTTATTTACTTGATGTTTAGTCTCCTTAAACTCAATGTTGGATTCTTGATTCGGGAGCTTCCTCCCATGTTACCTTGCCTCGTCTTTGGTTTCATACCTATTGCACAAATACATTTTCACTCAAATTGGGTGATAATGATGTATGTAACATTGCTAGCATAGGTGATATAAGACTATAGTTTGATACCGATGCTCCATTTGAACTTCATGATGTATGTCATGTCTCGGCTTTGACTAAAAAGCCTTATCTCAGCTGGACAATTGGATGATGATGACATCATGTATCTTTCGGTGATTCTGCATGGAAAACTACATATGCCAATCTCAGTTTTGCTAGAGGTGGCAAGGTTAGTAGTATGTATCCCTTGCTTGTATTTTTTGGCTATGACCAATCTTCCTCACGTATCTCTTTGGCATCGTCATATTGTGCACATGTCCCTTAAAGGAATGAAAGTACTCACTCATTTGCAATGTTTGCCACCTCTTGATTACTCACATTTTGACTCTTGTGATCATTGTTTATATGGCAAGGAGACTCATAACTCACATAAAAAAGTCTAGTTATATGTGTGTGGGTGAGCCATTGGCTTCAAATGTTTATGGTCCCATGCTTGTCAGTCATTAGGTAATGCTAAGTACTAAATTGTGACTTTTATTGATATTCACATATGAGGTTTAGGCCTATCCTTTTAAGCAAAAATCACGTGTTAACCACATTTTAGTACTTTCTTACTATGGTTGAGAACCAATTTGGACATAAGCTGAAAGGCTTACTATCTAACAATGGGGGTGAATATGCCTCTAAGGAATTTGAGTAGTTTTATGATGAGGGGAGTATTATGCATCAGTTGGTTGCCCCATACATCCCAATGTTATTGTTGTTGAGGACATGAATACGACTATTTAGGAAAGATTGTATAATGTGTTTAGTCAGGTAGGCTTACTACCGTACTTTTGGGCCGATGCAGTTATTACTATAGTTCATCTGATTAATAAATTACCATGCACTGTTATTGGGGTAGAGTTATAGAAGAGGTATAATCTATAAGCCTCCCTCATAGATGCACACTTGCAAGCCTTTGGATGTGAGTCTTTCTGCCATATTCCCAAAGGCAAACAAAATAACCTGGATCCAAAGTCCATCAAATGTATCTTTCTTGGATATGATGATGTAGGTGAGATGGGCTATCACCTTTGGGATTCACATGCTCGAAAGGTTATCTATAGCCATGATGTTATCTTCTATAAGGACAAGATGCATATAAGAATATATCAGGTAGCAGAGGTACATGAGGTAATCTTTTAGGAGGAGCCTCATGTTACATCCAACTAGCCCCAATTAGACAGCCTACCATCCATTAGCCAACTTTAACTGTGAGATGATCTACTAGAGCCTCGGAGGTGATGGCCACTCTTGGGAGAGGGCCATGCAATCTAAGTTTGGACTCACTACGAAAAAAATTGTACTTGGGATTTGGTTTCCTTGTCATATGGTAAACATGCATCTCTATGCAAGTGGATGTGTAAGTTAAAGAGCACCCTTGGTCACCCTAAGCCAGCACACAAGGCACATTTGGTTGGTAAGTATCTTAAATAGGAAAAGAGAGTTGACTTTGATGAGATATTCTTCCCTATGGTCAAGATAACCCTTCATTTGGTATTGGCCTTGGTTGTGTAGATGGGTCTAGACTTGTACTAGATGGATGTTAAGATGGACATGCATGAGGATATCTATATGCAGCAATAGGGCTTTGAGGAAAAGGGCAAGGAACACCTAATGTGCAAGTTGAGAAAGAGTATTTATGAACTTAAGCAAGCACATAGAAAATGGTATTATAAGTTTGAATCCTTTATGTATTCACGGAGTTATTCTCGTAGTGATATGGATCTATGTATTTACATAAAAAAGGCGAGTGATGGTAGCCTTATCATTTTGGTACTATATATTGATAATAGTTGATTGTTGGGAGTACTCATGATGAGATGGATGCTTTGAAGCATCAGTTCAAGAAGATATTTGAGATGAAGGACATGCCTCTCACATACTTGGTATGTGCATTACATGCAATTGCTCTAAGGGGCTCCTTTACTTGTCACAAAAGGAGTACATTCGTAACGTCCTTAAGTATTTCCATATACAAGGTGCTAATCCTATTGGCTACCCATTACCTTCTCATGAAAAGGTTAGTCAAGCAAATTGTTTGTAGTCAAATGATGAAAGGGTTGAGATGGCCAAGATTTGTACGCATCTATAGTGGGAAGCTTGATGTATGCCATGATAACCACTAGACCTAACATAGCATTTGTAGTGGGAGTTGTGGCTCACTATATAACAACACTTGGTACAGGACATTAGGATGTCGTAAAGGGTATTATGAGATACATTAAAGGCACTACAGATGTGTACATTTGTTATGGTGGCCATGACATTGAAGTCATGGGCTATAGAAACTCTGATTATGCAGGACATGCTAATAGTAGGAAGCCCACATCTGGCTATGTCTTCACCTTTGCTAGAGGTGTTGTTACTTGGATGTCCAAGGTGCAAAAAATGCACATCCTTGTCTACTATCAAGGCTGAGTATATTGCAACCACTGAGGCTTGTAAGGAGGCTCTATGGTTAGGTTGACCTTGGCATGACTATGGCCCCCACATTGCATTCAAACTCTATTTTATTTAGTTGGCACGTAATCTGATCTTTCATACAAAAACTAAACATATGCATATTCATTACCACTTTATCTCATAGAGGTGGTTGAGGGCAAGGCGATAGAGCTTGTCAAAATCTCAATTGATGAGAATCCTATAAATCTTCTTACCAAAAGTCTCCTAGTGGAACATTATGCCTCCTTAGGAAGATGATGGGCATAGGGTGAGATGGCATCTATTCCTCATCCTCTTGTACTTCTATGTACAAATTGTACTTTGTCAAAGTTTTCTTGTTTTCTGCAACTCATATAGGTTTACCTTTAATTGGGAGGTTCTTGGCGGTTAAAGGCCACATGTGTCTAGCCACCAACATTTACTTGTACTTACTACTTACACACATGTACACTATAGGTGGCGGTCACTCGTCATTGTCATTTTATTCTCTATTCTTTCTATGACAACAGAATAAGGGAAGACATGTCACATATTGTGACTACTAGAGTTCCCACATACCGTCTTTCTCTCTCTTGCTTGAATCTCTGTAGCTCTTGCTTCTCTCTCTTGCTTCTTCCTTCTTTCAAGTGCTAGCCTCTACTCAAGTCTTATCCATCAACAACCCATTTTTAAAAATTCAATCATGAAATTTGAAAGTTGTGCATCAAATCATAACAATATAAGTAGAAGAGTTGTTGAATTAGAAAGTGCTTTCTTATGGTGTCGTGATTCAGGCAATCTATGGGAATGGGAAAAAATAATACAAAACATGACAAAACAAAGAGGGTGCTTACATTAAGATGTGAAGAGCCTATGTCAATGTGTGGTAACTACCTTTAAGAGACTTCTTTTGCATTGTCTAAACATGGAGGTATGAGGCAAGGGTCAAGTTGTGGATCCAAAATATGCATGCTTTGCCTTCTTTTAGTAAATTAATCTCGAGGGCTAGATGGGAAAATAGTGATTATGTTCAACTGTAATATTTCTCCTCTATTTGAAATCTTTAGAGCAAAGCATGAATTTTTTGGCTAGCACAAAGGAGAAGTTGAATGGCCATGTAGTGGAGTCACATGTCTCTATAGATGGAGTAAAAACATGCATTCCAAATTCTATCTCTAATATTCAAGCTTCTATTTTGAGGCTTAAAATGAACACATACCTTGCCAAGCTATGAGAGGAGCATAGCTACTTCATCTAGCTTATGCTATAGACCAAGGGACAAACAAGAGGTTGTTGATCCTTCAAGTTAAGGAGATGATTTGTAGTACATAAAGGAGCATTTTGACAAGTCTAAGGAAAGTGAATGTGCCACAAGCTTTTTGTATTGAGATCCAACATCCTAGCCTCAAAGTTGGAACCCTGAACCTAGAAGTGTCTATTCCCTCAATCCATATAGGAGGCATAGGGTATGTCTTAGTGTTTGATCTTCAAGCCCTTTTCAATATCCAAGAGTGCTACAACCTTAGAATAATAGGGTAGAATCTTAAAGAAGATGCAAGCTCATAGTGGTGATGTAGACAAGTACTTGTACCTAGACTTGCTAAAGGATGACAAAATTTGCACAAATTTTGAGTTATTGCCAATGATTAAGGATGTCATTGAGCATGAGGAGGACAATCTTCCAACTAAGAAGTTTGTAGAGCTTTGAGATAGTCTCCGCATCATCCTTGTTTTTTATGGAAATGATCAAGTAAGAAGGTTTTGTTTCCTATTTTTAGCCCTACCCATAAGAGTCTTTAAGTTGGCTAATCAAGCAATTTATATGTATTTGCATATCTTCATTTTCAAGGATAATTTCCTTTGCTATGGAAAGAGGTCCCAAAGTGTTAGACAATCATAGAAATCAAACATTTATCAAAAGCCTAAAATGAACATTTCATCACATTGCTTTTGAGCAGTTAGTTGAGAATAAGTACCTTCAAGGAAGCAAATAAAAGTTAATATGGCATATCTTAGCCACCCCCCCCCCCCCCCCCCCCCCCAAAAAAAAAAACCCTAAAACATGTTGTGTTGATTTAGGATGCATGACAAAGCCTAAGAAAGCAGTATAACAAAGGCTTTTATACAAGATAAGGAGATATAAAATAATATATGTTGATATGATGCTAATCTTAATATGAAGAATGAGAGATTATTAAATAAATAATTTTGTATTCAATAACATTGTTGGCAAGTAATAATTTATTCAATGACATTTTTAGACAAGAAACATTGCATCAAACAGCATCATTCCACATTCTCGAGGACATGTGGCTCTTTTACAATGGTAAGTCTCTTACAACTATTGCTCTTGCATCTAACTTTCTAACCGTCTAACATGAAGGAGACGTCCTTAGATAGATCATGAGATATTATTTGGATCTCTTGTCTAAGGAAACTCATTGCCAATTGCACTTGGCACTGGGTCATGGGGCTACCATTAAATAGCAATGGTGATAATGGTTGGATCCTCTCTTACACCTGTATCATGATAAGTGCTCTACTAGTCACCCTTAAGAAGTTGCCATTTTGTATATTTGTAGTGTGCACACAAAGTTTCGCTTGTAATGATGCATTTGAAACTTACATCCATTGCTATTATGCATTCAATAAGATCAAAACCTTGGTTTTTTTAATATTCCAACCATCCCCAAATATGTGACCCATCTAGCTTCTCCAAGAGATCCAAACTAATAAGTTATTTGTCTTCTTTGCAATTTCACATGGAGTGAAAATATGTGCAAACAATACAATTAGAAAAAATGAGGTTAGATACACATCCTTGGAACTTGTTGAGGATTTCATTATCACTATCTAGATTGACCTCCTTATGGATATAGACATGTTGAACAAAGGGTTCATGTACTACATTACCTCTAAGACGTGTTTCCTTCTAAAGTCCAACATCCTTCATTCCATTACTTTTGAGGATCTCGGAAGCTATAGGTCTTCACCCTAATGTCACACAATAATCTATTTATGCTTGTTGTATTGCGCACATACCCATTGACTATCAACATCTCTTTTATATTGATGACCTCCATGTAGTGAACATTACAAATCTTCTTCCTCCTTATGCACATTTGAGAAAAACCACAAGAAGGTAACTCATTGACTAGATAGTAGCAAATCAGCACAACATGATTAAGGTGGACATGCACTTCTTTAGAGATATGCCATCTATGCCATGTCCATGTTCCCTTTATCATTGGTACATACATTGTCCATGTGTTTGACTCTTGTCTCTATGGTATACATATTGACATATATATCCTTGGGGAACATGCTATAGTGCGCCCTATGACTCTTGTGTCTGTGCTATAGACATTGACATATATATCCTTGGGGGACATGCCATCGTCCACCCTATTACTTGGGGAACATGTCGGTCCATTCATAAAATGTGTTCTGACATGTAGACAACGCTAGCAGTAAGGCTTCTAGTGTTGGAAGAGCCTTCACAAAACTATGCTCTGACCTATAGCAAAGAGGTCGATCTTACAGTTAAAGGCTTGCAAAGGAAGTGTATGTTGCTTATCGTGGGAGCATTACTGTTCATTCAACCTACAGATTAGGGACAAATTAGTGTATTGCAAATCCCAGGGTAGGCCCCTTTATATGCATTTGAAGGTGGATCAAGCCTGTTATTTCAGCTGTTGCTCCCTTTAGCCAGAAAAGGCACTTTACGAGCTTATTCAAGCAATTCATGTTCAGTCTGCCTTGTTATTTTCATCTCAATCCTTAGATCAGTGTAAGACTTACCACAATTTGAGGGATGGTAAACTGCCCACAAGTAAATATACTAACACAAAGGAATTGGAAGGATTTGCAAGATAGACTAATGATGCTGCCATTGCTTGAGCACAAAACTGATAGGCAATGACATCAGACTCAATACAAGGACAACAATGCCGAGCTGGTACTACAAGCCCTGGATGAGCTATCAATGAGCTAGTTAACACCTTACTCCTGATAGTTGTGGTGGAGTTGATCATTGCTATATCAGTTACACACGACTTGCATTGATTGCATTGTCATTGACTCACAGTTGAGTTATGGAGGAAAGTAGCTCTTTAGTTTCTTAACAAGTCAATTAATCTGTAAGTATCATGGGGAAACAATAAGGCTTGTAGCCGTCTGAGAAATAACCTTCATAGATCGGAACCATAACAATAAGTTAGGGAAGGGCAGAGCTGCCCAGTCGTCCTGCTTATCAACAACCAGAGGGCCAACATTAAATTGTTAAGAAGACTATTACTAAATCTCATCAGGGCCTTCATAGCTATACAAACGTCATGCTAAGAAGTTAATGCTATTGTGGTTACTGGCACAATGCAGAGAATCTTCCATTTTGGCAATTCATTTAAGTTCATGCGCGCAAGCAAACTTCCTCTGATAGCTATTTAGTTGGGTACATTTGCTCAATATTAGTTCTCTTAGCAGCCTTCAAATTGCACGCTTCAATTAAGCTTGAAATACATTTGTTATGACTTGTACTTGAAAGCTGTTGAAGATATAGGTTAAAGCAACCTTGCTAATCAAGCGGTTGTAGGTTTAGTTGTGATGTATGTGCCTGTGTGTGTGCATGCATGTATGTGTGTGTGTGAGAGAGAGAGAGAGAGATGGGTACTGCAACCTGGTTTGCTTTGGGTGGGAAACATAACAATACAGTTGCTGGTCCACGAACAGAAAAAGAGTCCCAAAAGTCAAATATACAACACACTGAGAATACAGAGAAGATAAGTTGCTGCTATCATTTTTTGAAGATAATTACATTAGCTGTCACGTTTTATTGCCCCACTTCTTCACTTCAAGAGTAACAAAAAGGAATGTGGAGTTATCAGGTGTGTCTGCATGTGTGGTTTGAGTAGAATGGCCTAGCTCCAATCTTTTACACAACACTTGTTCTTCCGAGACAGAAGAGCTCTTCTGTCAATCATATGACTAATTCTTCATAAAGACTATATCACAGCCCAAAATAAGATGCCCCTCCAGTAAGATTACATGTGGAAGGAAAGCAAATGTAATACGACCTCTGAAATTTTTACGGCCAGAGCATAAGCAGCCGTGGTAACCAATCAGGTTCTGAATGTGTAAGTTGTGAAGAGAACAAACAACCAGCTTCTACACAGGGACACCTGCACCAAAAACACAAGAATCGCATTAAGTTGCATATGCTTCGATCTTTCTTCAGTCGCCAGCAAGTCTACTACAAAAATATGACTGCTAACCAAATATGCAGAATAGACAAAACCCGAAAAGTCAGATGTAGCTCTAAACCTATAATAAAATAAAAGCAAACACATAAAACAGTCTTAATTTTATATTGGAGGTTTCTTAGCATGAACTCCTATATTGGAACTTTATTACAATGGAGGAGATCAATTTTTATACTTCCGTAGAAGTACCAAACTTGAAGAGAATTTACCACATCCCTCTTAATATTGAACAATGCAAGGGGGAATGAACACCAAGGCACCATCAAGATAGGGAGTAACATAACATGGTAACCATGGCTGTGTCAAAGTCACTGTCCGATTAGAAAGAATACACTACACACACCATTTGGAGTAGAAAAACCAACCATTAAGCATATCAGTAAAGATCGTCTGGCAGGTCCTAGGAGCCCAAGTTGAGATACAATCCCAAGTGAATGCATGTCCTCAAATCTCACAATGGCACACTTGGGAGAAAATATTATCTTAACTAATGATGTTGTGTAGCAGGATGACGGTGCCTTCTTTTTCTTTCTGTTGCTTTTTGTAGGTGTCACCTTTATGTATCTCTAGGATCTTCAGGATGAGGTCACAGAAAATGTATAATCTGAAGGATGGATGGTCAAAGCTTGGTTCCTTGGGGTAGAGAATAGTGCAGAGGTCCACGATGTTTATTACATAAGCCATCCATGACACAAATGATACATATAGAAGGGAAAAGAGGAAGGGCATGTGACTGCGTTTCCCCATCTTCTTTTGTTGAAATGAAGCAAATAACTTGGTGCACGCAAGCTCCATACCCAACAAGAAGGTCATGCATAACAAAGCAAGTAATAGATCATAACCATAACTCCAGCCATGAATCCCTCATCTTATCTCTCAAAAACATACAATGCTCCTGGAGCTGAGATTGACAACCTGTATGAGATCCTTACCTGTATCAACCCCAAACAACCCCTCTTGTCCTTCCAAAGGTACAAATTCTTCCTCTTCATTATGCCACAAGTTCCTATATATTCTTCAGAAAATCTTTTATGACCTGATTCTGTAAAGTCTCTGAAAGAACCTCATCAAGATTTTTAGAAAAGGTATCACCTGTCAAGGAAGAAACATCTAAAACACAAATATCCTGGGTTCATCTAAATCCAAAACATTGAGACATTGTCTTGGTCTTTTGAAGTTCTATTCCTATTGTCATCCTCATCCTCTTCTACATCCTCCACAGGTCCCTAGTAGACATATCTAACCTTTTTTCACATCCAACCTTTTTTCCAGCACCTTTTTATCATACAAGGTGATTACATATTTGCCCTAATCCTGTATCACATCAACAATGCATAACAAGGTCTCCCCAAAATAAGTGGAAAAGCCCTCAGCATACAGGCATGAGATAACAGTTAACTCTACACACATGCCAAAAGCTTTTACCTTGAGATTCTGCATTATGATCGTCTGATGATATGCCAATCATATCCTGAAACCTGATAACCTGGCATATCCAACTCAAGCTTCTTTGTGCAAGCTTGAGTAATAATGCAGACTTATGCTCCTCCATCCATATATGCTTCTCCAATGCTGCTTCTTTCGTGTTAAGCCTCCACTACATGACAAATATCCACTAGACCTTCAATGTTGTTAACTCTTACAGTTCCCTCTTTGTCAAGCTTTACCAGATTCATGAGCCTTTTCCAATCTGTCTTCAACTTCACATGAAGCTCCATTAACTGACCATAGGTCACATCCACCTTCTGCCACATATACTTCCTTAAGCTGAGGTTTTATTAACCTTCTACCAAAGGCTGCTTGGTCCTCATTTCTTCTTCGAGGTCCCCACTTCATCTTCTTGCACTTAGTTTCCCTTCTTCTTCAATCCATTATTCTTCATCTTGCTTGCCCTTTCCTTTGCCTTTGACTCTCTTCACAAGCATGACACTTCCTCCATCCAATGAGATTGACAACATTCTTTCACTTATTTTTGCATTTCAAACCACTAGGGTCTGCTTTACGCTTAATTTCAACTAAGCGGTCATTGGCTCTATTCCTAAAATTCTTAGGCCAAGGATACATACCTCCACCCTTAGTCAATTCAAGCTAATGTAGTTAGAATTATTCTCTCTGAAGTGTAAACACACTTACATGTGTGAACATGCTTCTTTTTGTTTTTCTCTGCACACGCGCACACGTGTGCGTGTGTGACATCATGTGAGCATAGTGCATTTAATAAAGGTCAAGATAGTTGAACTATCTCTTGGCCCATACAAACAAGGCCATGTACTTTGTATTTTGTATGTTATTTTCCCCTTATTTGTCAAGAAACCCTCTCTAGTGTTCTCTCTTTGTCTCCCTTCTAGTGTTCATCTCTCCTGATTTCCAACATATGTTATCAAAGTAGGTTCAGCCCTGCATGGATATTCCTCTTCGCCTCATCTTTACCTCATCAATCTCATCAAGAAAGAGATTAGTCACCAATAGTCTAGCCGCAGTCATCACATCAAAGGGAGGTGCATCACCAGCAGTTTGCCTATCGCTCCAACTCACCACCATCAACAACCACCTCACTCCAGCAACAAACATCAGCTTGTCACAATTCACAGCTTTTTGTCCATGTCTTGCTAATCCTCATCACACGCCATCTAGCTTGCCAATAGACACACTAACACATCTAATCTGTTGAAACCCTTTTGGTGGGATCCTTGTCACATCATGCCCAACTTGCCTCCGCTGTCACCATCAAGTCCACCAAGTTGTCATCAACTAGATTATCGTTTTACAAGCCGTAGCCTATGTTTTCTATCTCATCATCACCTCTCCATCTCTCTCCTCAAAATGTCTCTTCCTCTCTCCTCATAAATTTGTCTTCTCTCTGGAAAGTCTTCTCACTCTTAAAAGGCTAGAACTAAGGTCTTAAAACCTTAGTCAAAATTTTAAATTTTCTCTTAGCAGCCACTAGTTCACATGTTTCTCTTCCTCTTCTTCTCTGTTTATCTTTCCCATTTTACTTAGCTACCTATGAATTCGTCACAACACAACAAAAAAAAATTGTATCCTTTCTAATTAATTGATATAATCAATCATCTACTGAATTTGTTTCTTTTGTAACTAATAGATATGTAGAAAAGTGCATTAGAGCTTGCCATTGATAAGTAGTCACAAGTTATCATGGACCCACACAGTGGGTTTAAAAGAAAAATAATATATACTTCCACCTATATGGTCCAATTGAACGTCTATGACTAGAGCTCACATACATCGGGATTAGACTCGTACATAGAAAGGTTTAATGCATTGAGATATAGGCTAGATCTGCCAAAGTAGACAGTTATAATAAGCAAGATGACATGCTCATGAAAAGTTTGTACAATATGCATATGCAAGCTCAAAGTTTAGAATACACATATCTTTGCATAGAAGACTAATGTGAGGATTTCAATACTATTCTATATACTCAAAAAGAGCTTTAATATGCTATCCATATATGGGGGATGACTATAAATCACCACTCAAGTTGAATTCAAGTTTCTAAATTTTAGAAGGTTCCTAAATTTTAGGAGCCTCAAATCGGTCTAAAAATGCTAATCTTGAAAAATAGGGATGATAATCCAAAAATCATAAGTTTGTATTCTAACAATACTTACTAAATTTGGTTGATTCTACTCTTGACAAATCTCAATCCAAAAAGAAAGGCCATAGAGAAGAGACAAGTGGCAAGACACTTGTCACATAAGCTTTTAAGTATCCCACCACTTGTCACACTTTCTGATACATGGCTTGATACTTCTCTTCTGCTTCTCCACTTTCTCTTTTTGCACTAAGTCTCTTCTTCTCCTATAAAAAGAGATCATTTTTTCTCATTCTAGATCAGTCTTCTTTGTTATAAACTCATGTACATAGCTAAAGATACCTCAAGTTGGTCCCAACCATCTCCATCATCATCCTTCACTTGTTCATCATTAGATCTCTTAATTTTCCTCTTCTAAGTCCTCCTACTAAGGTTTTACACTATAGCAAACCTGTAAATTCATTATTGCGCCTTCTTTTGGAGCTCTTCTTCCACGTCAAGACAAAAAGAAAGCCATATCAATATATTATTAATCATAGAAAGGCTGATTTTCCTTTTATTCTTACTCTCTATTTGTAAAGAAATTAGTAGTTTTCTTGCATAGTAAATGTATGCATGTGATGCATATGTGCATGTAAATCCTTTGCATGATCTTGTGAGAGTAAGAATTACTTATCCTCACACTCAAGTTGATTGTAACTAGGCTCATCATAAGGAACTTTGTCTCCATTTTTTATATGTGTCCATATCTTTTATGTGTCCATGGCTGTCATTTCTAAATAAGTGTCATATTCAACTTCAAGTATTCCTTCTTTTTGTTTTCTTGAATTTTTACGTTTCAAAAATAAGAGCAATTGCAAACATACTCCATTGTTCAATGTGTTTACAAACTTCAAATCAATAATGGGCAACTTTGAGCTTATTCACACCCTAGTGGATTCCCCCTATGCCAATCATATTGACAAACAGATTCAATGCTCATTCATCCAACCCCTTTAGATGTGGAAAATTTAGAAAATTCTGATAGTAAGGACAAGAATAGCCTAACTGTTATTGAGCTTTGGAAGTGTAATTGATCCAAAAAGCCCAAGAAACTATGATCGGTGCTTAAAACTAACCATATGATATTTGGACCCGAGTATCTAGTATTCAATGTTTGATCCTAAATACATGCAATTCATTAGTTGGAGCCAAAGGCCTAGAATCATGGGCTCAAAAATTGGTCTTCAACCACAAGACAATTTAAATACAAAGGAAAACTTTCAATTGCATTTTCTGCATATCATATGCATGTGCACGGGATGTGCTTGATATTTATGTTTGTGTATCATTTTGACAAATGGACATAGGCAGAACTTTTCTTGCTCATTTAAGTTGATTTCTGAAAAAACTCACTTTGTTTATCAGCTATTTTGTTCAGTCCCAACAAAACCCATTTTTGAAAGTTCAGGAACTAAACATTCCGGAGTCAGGAACTGACAAAAGAGCCTAAATTCCAGGATCCTAGATATGCAATCATTGACATCATTTCATGCCTTCTTTTATGGAAAATTTCACTATTTTGTTTGTATAGTATGAGCCCTTTTTCAGCATTCTAGTGGGAAGGACTATATTGGAAAAGGTAAAGCAAACCAGCCTAAATGGATGGATTACATGGGCAACAAAAAGGTGTCTAAAACAAGAACTCAGTCACAGGTAATGTGTTTATAAGAGCATAATTAACCTATATTAGCTAGTGAACAAGGATTTTTTCTAAGTTAACTTATGTGTTACACATGTTTTCATCAGATCTTGAGTGCTCCTAAGTTCCCTAGGCATGATTTGCAACCAACAATGGCATACAATGACCCTAATGGCATGTACATTGACTTCAATGCATGCTGAATTGTATGATACCAGAGACCATAACAAATGTGATACATATGCAAATAATACCCAGAGTCATTCCTGTTGAGATCTAGTATCCATCTCCATATCTGGATACCTACTGTGTTCAGCATTATCCACCTTTCGTGCCATTTAGGGTACCATCACAAGTGTACATACTTCATTCATCATTCAGTATTTGCATGCTCGAGATTCCATTCCAGGCCATTCATTCATCTTTGTCGTCTTTGCATTCTCTCTCTCCCCCATGCTATTCATCTTTCTTTGCACCTTTGTTTCTATCATGTTATCAGAGCACAGAGTCCATCCTAACAACTGAAGCTTCTGTGGAAGGTATCTACAAGCTAACTGTAGCAGTGTTGCTTTCCAGAACAGCATTTCTCACAACAATGGCATCAAAGCTCATCATGGTTGCTGGTGCAACAGCACTAAAGGATTCCCTGAGCATCATCAGCGATCTTCATCATGGCAAGGGCTGCATAAGGGTAGGTGCCTCCCCTCCAAATATTAGCCAAGAGAGAGCAAGCAAGAATCACACTGGCATTTTCTTATATGCAAATAGGATAGCTCACAAGTAGAATGAATAATGGAGCTTGATCACACTATGACCCTCCTCGTCCATGACCCTACCAAGGAGGAGGACCAACCCAATGCTGGAGTGGGCAAGAGCCTAGACTTATACAAACATCATGTGAACATAGGCATCCAAACTCCAAACAAGCAAAGCACCTAGCAAGACTTGAACACACACCTCATGATTATAAAACCAAGTACTGACCACTAGGCCATCACATTTGGCCCTTGGGACTGTTATTCAACTAATTCTTTACACTCATTGTTGTCCACCCCTCCCAAGTCCAAATGTGTATCAAAAGCATTGATGGGAAAACTGAAAGGATTCACCAAAGCCCAAAAGATATACTTGGTGCATATGTGAGTAAAAGGCAAACTAATTTGGAAAACTACTTACCTATAGTATAGTTTGCATATAATGGTGCCAAGCACTCTTCCACTAGATATAGTCTCTTTATGTTGATATATGGGTTTCACGCTTGAGCTCCTTTTGCAATGGGATGCAAACGGAGAAGATTCAAGCAAGACTTGAACACACACCTCATGATTATAAGCCCAAGTACTAACCACTAGGTCATCACATTTGGCCCTTGGGATTGTTATTCAGCTAATTCTTTACACTCATTGTTATCCACCCCTCCCAGGTCCAAATGTGTAACCATTGATGGGCAAACTAAAAGGATTCACCAAAGCCCAAAAGATATGCTTTGTGCATATGCAAGTAAAAGGCAAACTAATTTGGAAAACTACTTACCTATAGTATAGTTTGCATATAATGGTGCCAAGCACTCTTCCACTAGATATAGTCTCTTTATGTTAATATATGGGTTTCACGCTTGAGCTCCTTTTGCAATGGGATGCAAGCGGAGAAGATTCAAGCAATTAAAGATTTCTTAGAGGATATGTATAAATGTTGAAGCTGGCACAAAGCAACATTAGGAAGGTATGAGATAGAGCCACAGCTTATGCTGACCTACAGAGAAGACTTGTTGTGTTTGAGAAGTTGAGGAATCTAAGACCATGAAAATGGAACAATGTCCAAAGTTGTCTCTTGGGTATTGTGGTCCATTCACAATACTTAAAAAAATAGGTGAAGGGGCTTACAAGGTCCAACTTCCTGCCACAAGTAAGATACATTTAGTTTTTCATGCAAGTTAAAGAAAAAGTTGGGTGAAGCTGATAATTCGGTCTTACAAAATCATATAGTGAAGCTCTTTGATAAGCAATCCCTTTCACATGAACCTAAAAGAATTTTAAATGTTCATACTAGACAAAGCAATAATATTCTTTACCAAAAGCGTTTGGTAAAATGGAATGATTGTTTGCAAGAGAGTTCAATATGGAAATGTGTTAGCACCATTCAGAAAAGGTTTCACACTTTGTATTTAGACCTTTCTAGTTCTGTTTTCAAGGACATAAATAGATCTTAAGGGGAAGGAGGTGTCACATAAAGTAAAGTGTTAATTAATTAATGTGATTTTTATAGGAAACGTTTTAGGAAGCTATGGCCGTAACTATATTATCAAATATACGTGTACAAGATCCAAGGGGCATGACTAATAGCACACATTAGGGACATGTACAACCAAGGGTTTAGGCCATTTAAAATATGGGACTCTAGCCACTTAATAGGTGTGCTTGGCAGCTAGAGCCAAGTGAGTGATGTGGCAAGCATCCACACACTTGCTAAACTTTAATATACTTAATCACAAAATGTGGTCATGCCAAGGTTGGGAGGTGAAACGTGCAGCTCACACTCTTTTCTCTCTCTTCTTTCTCCTGTCCAACTGTAAAACCCTAATTTACAGATCAGACCAGCAAGCTGTTTATTGTCACTTATCACTAAGTCTCCTATGGCTAATTCACACTTGCCCTAAGCTTTAATATCTAGTCTCCATTTTGAGCCAGTAATGCAATGCAATCTCATTGGTACACTTGTGCATGTGTTTTGAGTTACATTCATGGAACTCATGCTTATGATTTACATTTCAATCAAGGACACACACTGCAGGGATACACCAATTCTAACCCGGACAAAGACCTGAACATGCAACATTCTCATGGAGGCTACACGTTTTCATTGGGCTCAGTCCCCCATTTCCTAGCCAAGTCGAAAGTAAGTTCATTACCATTTGACTTAAAAGTAGGTGGAACAGGGTGCCATTTGTCAAAAGAGGATGCAGCAATGGAAGCGTATATGAATGCTGAAATAGACTGCTGAACACAAGACAGAGAGAAAAGAAGAGCACTGCAAAAGAAGAGAACCAAGAAGAATGCTTGGGAAATGGAATCCATATGCCAAGACATGAGTTGCATACAATAGTGAGTCATTGGCTGCATGGGCACTGGCACTGGATCCTCTCTCCAATCAGGACCTCTAGGTGATGAATACTGATGACTGTGGAGGAGGAGTGCCTGATATAGGGCAAAATAATGCCAAAGAATATGACAGGTTGGCCACCAAATAAAATGCCTAAATAATCAGGAAAATATCTTAATGCCCTAGCCCACTGAATCACATGCACAGACTCAGCCATGAATTGACATATCTGCTAACATCATTTGCCTTGTTTTTGTAGTTTCACCTAACAACCATGCTAATCTACTTATAAAGCCAATCTTAGAGCATCTATGCGGAAAGATTGATTTCAATCCACACTCCCATTCAGCATCTACATGATGGGGACAGGGGATCTGATAGCTTTCCCTTCCATCAATCAGCAATGAGAGAGAAGGGCTTCTCCTTTTGGTACTTACAAAGATTTTGGTCATTGTATCTATTTCATCATGTATTTGCATCATATTCCCTTTGTATCAAGATGATCATTCTTGTAATAGGGTGCTTGGAGTATAAACAATTCCTTTGCAAGGGCATTGCTCAAGTGACACTTGTTGCATGAATGCGTCCCATTTCCTAGTACACCTTGCATCACCCCATGCATTCCATTGTGTTTACATGAACTAGCATGTTTGGAAGGGATGAAAACCTATGACAGTAGGCCCTTTCCAAATGAAAATCCTTGCATTGTGTAAGCATTCTCCCTTTTACCTCTTCAAAGAGTGATCAAATTGGATATGCATATGCAGCAATCACATTCACAACCTTGGCAGTTGTCCCCTCTTCTATGCGTCACTGAACCTTTGTCATCAACACCCTTGCCAAATGACTATTCTTTATGAGAGATCCTATTGTCCATTTCGCCTTATTAAAACCCAAGAAAAAATATCACAAGACCCATTACCTTGGGCTACCCAATAGAAGATATACATTGCCTCTACAAGCTTGGTAGGCCCTTGGACAATCCATTGTGACACCCTTAGTCCAATGCCTTGGTCTCTCTAGGGTAGGACCTTTTGGGTAAATGAGGGTGGAGTTGCACTCTCTCTTCCCTTGGGCACCTTTATGGGCCTGAGAAGGGGTGTTGAGCAAGTAAATTTAAAGTCTCAATTAAGAAAAAAATTATCATGTATTTCGGCCTAATTTAACTCCACAAAAAAGGCCCCAATACAAAAAGGGGTAAATTTCTGGGCAACAAGACAAATTACCAGAATCCCCTATATAAGGACACGTTGTGGGCAGGCATCACCTTTCTTCAGCCATCAGCCATCTCACCTCTCCCTATTGTCCAAGACCTCATCAAGAGCTGCTGCCCACCACTTGGAGGTGCCACCCTACTGTCGGGAGGTGCTGCCCTGCTGTGCCAACTGCCACACTTATCTGCAGAGGCTGCCACCCTGCCAGATCGCTGAAGCTGCTGCCCAGCCTGGAGGACCTGTCACCAGCAACCTCAGCCTGTCACCTGCTGCCCAGCCATGGCATCTTCATTTAGAGCATCTGCTGCCTGCTTTTTCTTCTATGCAGGCTGTCTTTACAGCTGTCAAGAGGCATTAAGCTGACAACATCATCATCTTCATCTGCTGCCATCAATTGGCTGCATTTCAGCCAGCATATCTGTGTTTTGCTGCCCGAAAGTCTACACCGGCCTCCTGCTGCCCAGAAAACTGCATTTCACTCCCTCCAATGCTGGCCCACATCATCATCATTCCCCAAGGACTGCTGCTGCATTTTGGGATCCATCTCAAGTACAACACACTCTCAGAGCTGTTCTCAGTGCCTCTGACAAGAGTCTCAGTTCACATCTGCCCTGGTCTTTATTGCAGCACACTGACACAGGTTTGACTCGGTTTGAGTTAGTAAATCAAATGTTTTGAGGTTCTAAACTAGAATAAAAATTTACTAGGAGAGTTGAGGAGTTTCCGTTTCATATTCTCAAAGCTAAAAGACTGACCTTGGCAATAAACTTTTCGCTACATCTGTCAAAAACTTGAAGACCCAACACACCCAAGAGGTGTTTAGCACTAGTGGTATGCCTCATGAGTGAATGATGGGATCATCCCTCTCTTGCCAAAGGCCCATCCATTGTTGATTTGAATAAAGGCAGTAATGGGAGCTAGATTATGAATAGTCTTTGAAATAAATGTGGTGATGGTACGGTTGGATATACAGAAAGCATATGAGCATGTCCATTCTATCACAGCTTATGCAAGCTATAGGTTTCAGGCCTCTTATGTCTAGCATTGTTTGGACTATTAGTAGCAATGGGACAGCCCAAGCCTCACATAAAGCTACAACTAGAATCATCAAACCCATTATCTGTGCTCAGAGAGGAATGTCCACTCAGTCCTTGTTGTTTACTGTTTTCACTCAACATTCCTTTATTAGATAATTGACAACAGGGAGACAGTTGCAACCTTCCATTCAGTCCTTGTTGTTTAGTGTTTTCACTCGATGTTCCTTTATTGGATAATTAACAGCAGGGAGATTGTGGGGGTTGCAACTATCTCCTATGCAACAATTAAAGGGGCAGGATGCAATTGATGATTCTGCATGCCCAGAAGGATTATGTCGACAGACTCACCATGCTGCTCATCACCTGCCTACCTGGCTGCCGCAAATACTTAAACGTCTTACAAGTTACAATGAAAACATCACAATCATCTCCAACCATCATCTGTCAGTTCTATCCTGAATCTGGAATTCAGCTTAAAGAAGAGCTGACTAGAATCTTAGCAAACAACAGGCCTTGTGAAAGGGCTAGCAGGTTCTTGCCACAAGGTAAGACTAGTTTACTCTGATCAATCAAACCAGGAGTTTGAGCTTTATATTTAGATACCAGAGTGAGATTGCCTTGCTGCAACGCTGAATTCTCCTGATGCATTTGCTGTGGGTTCCCCAGCAGCAGTTAAACCAAACAAAGAGGTTCCAAATCCTCCAAATCCCAAGCCAAGTGGGTTCAAACTGTCAGCTCCTGTTGGTCTCCATGTGGAATCACCATAGCCTGTGCTGACATAGATATCTCCATGAGAAGAGTCATAATATGTACCTGACACCCCTGATCTAAAGCTGCCTAAAGAGTTTCCGTGACCAGAGGCATGACCAGTGCCTCGGCCAATGTATCCAGGGCTACCTGTGCTATAGGCATCTCTACTTCTGTAACCAGAGCTGGTACCAGCATATGCAGGATTGCTGTTAGTTTGAGCAGAAACCCATGCCCCAGCTCCACCATAGCTACTTGAACCAATCCCTTCATTTGTGGTATAACCTGTCAAGCTGGCACCTCCGCTGCTCAAACTTCTCCCAGGCAAACCATGCACATTGACAGATATACTACTTTCATATCTGCCAGCTAAAGCTCCATGGCCAATAACTCCACTTGAATCACCTCCATAAAATCCCCCATCAAAAATCTCATTACCCCTGTAAACACCAGCATTCAATGGTCCATTGAAAGGCACATTCAGAGTGGCACCATATTGCCCACTACTGCCATATCCAACTGCTCTATAAGGTGAAAAGCCTCCCCTACTTCCTGAGATAGAACCATGCCTTGGATCTAACCTTGGCCCATATGAACCCACTGGGCTCGAAGTGAAACTTTGTCCATATAAACCTCCATATAAGTTTGTCCTGCCACCACCGGTTATCATTCCATATGCATTTGCTCTTGTAGGGGCTGGAGACTGTTCTTTAGGAATGGCTCGCTTCACTTCCACCAATTTGTCATTCAGCTCGTGAAACGCTTTGTAAAGAGCTTTGTCCACTGCATCTTCAGAATCATAAGTGATGAAACCAAATCCACGAGGTCTCTGCGTACCATGATCATACATCACCACCACATCTGTGATAGTACCAAACTGCCCAAAGTACTTCCTAAAATCATCCTCTGTGACAGTAGATGGTAGACCGCCTACAAATATCTTTTTGGTCCGCGCAATGCTTCCAGGGCCAATATGGATCCTATTTGTATTTGGCTGTTCATCCCTTGGCACAGCCTTCTTGGCCTCCACCTGAAAAAGAGAAATAATTGTATTGCATCACATCATAATTTGAACATCCCATTGAAATGCAAGAACCGAAGAAGAATTTGCTTACCATTCTTCCATCAATGCTGTGCTTCTCTTGGACAACCCTGTCGGCAACCGACGGATCAGCAAACACAATGAATCCGAAGCCGCGGGCCCTTCCAGTGGCTCTGTCTTTCATGATCACCGCCTCCACCACGTCACCAAAGGCCTTGAAGTAATTCTTAAGCTTCTCCTCGGTGGTCTCCCACGAAATGCCACCGATGAAGAGCTTGCCTTGATCCGCCTCCATCGTCTCAAGATTGGCAGATCCGTGGTTTCTTGGCCGGATCAAGGCAATGCCAAAGGGAAGGTGAGGCAGGGATGCGAGGGAGAGGGGAAATGAGAGGGTCTGAGAGTCTGAGAAGCTATTTATCCGGGAGAGACTCTCTCTCTCTGTGTCTCTCTGTGTCTTACCCCCTCTCTCTCTCTCTCTCGTGTCTGTGCCTGTGTGTCAAGCTTAGGCCTTTTTAACTAACCATTCTCCGGAAACAGGACAAAAAGGGGAAAGCGAAAGTGCAATTCTTGCCGAGCTCTCGCGTGAGAAGAGCGAGCAAGAGGGTAGGAATGGGGAAGGGAGAAGACAGAAGACAGAAGAGAGAAGAGAGAGACAGAGACGCAGAGAGAGAGAGAGAGAGAGAGGAGATCAGAAGGAAAGGCCGGGGGCCGGAGAGAGAGGAGGTGGAGGTGGTGGCTCGCAGCCTCCCTCATTCTCTCTCTCCACCCATCGGATATTGCATGGGGGGGGGGACGGAGGCTTCTTTTTCAAGCCTTACGCAAATTTCATCCCCTTAGTTTAATCCCTCCATCCGTTAATCACCTTAGTTTATTTCATGATTTAATCCATCCATCCATCCATCCGCTAATCACCTTAGTTTATTTCATGATTTAATCCATCCATCTGTTAATCCATGATTTAATCTGCTAATCACCTTAGTTTATTTCATGATTTAATCCATCCATCTGTTAATCACCTTGGTTTATTTCATCTCTCTCTCTCAATCACTCAAGTCAAAAATAAGATATATAACAAAATTTAAAAAATCACCCATGTATGTTGTCTTTTTTAAAAATGTGTTAGAGTTTACTACAGGTTTAGCATGTGTTTCACCCTCATGAATATTTGCCTTGCACGTCCGCACAGTTTATTACAGGTCAAGCATGTCTTTCATCCATACAAGTATTTGCTCTGCACATCGGTGAAAGATCCCCCCCCCCCCCCCCCTTTTCCTCGAGTTGCCTAATCACATTTGAACTACTAACCATGTATGTTGTTCTCACCCTCACAGGTATTTGCTTTACACATTTGATCTACTAACCATGTATGTTGCTTTCACCCTCACAGGTATTTGATGTACACATTGGCGAACAATCCCCCCCCCCCTCCTTGGGAGCTGCCCAATCAGGTATTGAATTGATGACCATGTATGTTGCTTTCAAAATCCCCTCCAATTACTTGAGCACTAACGGATGGTTCACATGTTCGAACCTTCATGTGTATATTAAAACTAATGGTTGGGTAACTTACCAAAATACCCCTCAAAATTCAAAAAAATTACTTGAAATAATCCTTATATATTTTGTTGAGATTCCCAATCTTTGATCAATTTTCCCTAGATGGATCCTCAAATTTTACAAAAATTCTAAATATACTTGTCCTAGGTTTGCGAAAATCATTTAATACCTCGCGTTTCAAGATAATCGTGTTTCATGAATGAGAGATGATAAAATGATGAATTTAATGGTATTATATGCTAACTTAATGAAAATTTATGATTTATGGAGTCAAATGTCACTATTCTTTGTTTAATTTGATCGTGATTATTATTTAAGACACTCTAAGATAGGTTCCTAGTGTAGAGTAGAAGGGATTGTGTAAATTTCAGAGCAATTTGAAAGCAATATATGCAAATGTATTTTAGTAATTATTAAAATTTGAGGGTTATTTGTGAATTTCTACAAACTACAATGGCATTTTAGTACTCTTCCCACAAAGGATATATGTTTTGATAATTAGATGTATAAGAGGAGCGACTTAAAAGTTCTAGACCTGAATGCCTTTAAAATTTTGTAACAAAACAAAGGTATCAAGCCTCCCAAATGAAGAGGCTGCATTCAATGACCACAAAAATCTTGTTGATATATATCGTAGCATTTCTAAAGCCCCAAAGTTCTTGCAAAATGGAGTCTTATAACTAGCTATGGATGCTTTCCTTGCATTTCAAAAAAGGTATATGCTCTAAGCAAGTTCATATTAGAGGCCCCTTAGCGCAAAATTAAGTCCAAAGAAGATATGGCTAGCACCCATACAAAGCAAGCATTAAAGCATCTCAAGCTCACCACAATAGCATTTTCCTTCACCCCAACCTGAATATCTTTTTGCACAATTATGAAGGCCCTTAAAACCACACACCAAGTAAACAATCTATCCTTAGTAGGAATTTTGAGAGACAAAAGTGTAACAATTTGTCTAACTTTATGTTGTTTATATCATAGCCGACAAATCAAGCCTAGATAAGAATGATTTATGTGGAGTGTTAAAATAAACCATCAAAGTGGATGAACTCTAAGGAGGCTTCATGCTCCTAATGGATTATAGGCCGATTCCAATGATGGTCCTTGGATGTGGTGGAGGTCACAGAATTTTGCCATCTAGTGAGGAAATCTCATATTGGCATTTTTATCAATCTAGGTCATGTAGTTTTATAAATTAGGAACAAAATCTCCTATGAGCATTCCACTGATGTAGGGATCCCTACATTCCTATTGCATGCTCAAGGAAATTCAATGGATCTAGTTACTAATATCATCTAAACTAACTCCTCCTCAGTCAAAATGTAAAGTGCTTGGACAAAAAGCTACCTCCAAACCAAAGAGCCAAAAAGTCAACCAAACTAATACCATTGCCTTGGTCACCTCAAGAACCAAAGATACCAAAACTAAAGGGATCAGTGGATAAGCCACCCATGGTCATGTATAGAAAAAACACACTAGAAGCAATGCAAAACTTCAATAGCCCATGAAAGTTACCAATCAACTTAGAGTTGCAAAAGAAACAATCAATTTAGAAGCAAAAATGGAACAACAACAACCCTATGCCATTGCTCAACCCAAGAAACTGGATCCTAAAGGAAAAATAGTTGAAAAATCAAAAGATTGGCAACAACAATCTCAAACCATTGTCAACCCTACATTCAAAACTTCTGAATAGGCTACTCCTTCCAATCCATCTGCAAAATTGAGGAAGTAGTTATCCTTGGCTACTAATGCTACAAAGTCAAATGAACCCATAATTACTACTTCCCAATCAAGAGTGGAATCAAAATGGTCACATCCTTTGTTTGTGAAGAACCAAGCCTCTAGTGCTTCAACAAAATTGGATACAAAGCAAAGTCAAAGAGCATAGCTGACACCTTGATACTAAAAACACATGACATGTTCTTAGCTCAACCAAAACCTCTAGCAAGCTTAAAGCCAAGCTATCAAGAGATCACTATCAGAATGGCAAAAAAGATGGCATAAAAGTAGAATCTGCCCTTGACCAAATGCTTCAAGGAAGTCAATGCTACTACAATGACTATACTTGTGTCATCAATCAAGTTGACATTGAAGTGTTGCCTAAAAAGTAAATAATCATCCTCACAATATGTCTGTGACATGGGAATAACAAGGACCCATATACACTCATCTAATATGCTACAAGTGTGCATTTTTACCCTCAAGCAGTGACCCCATATAGCAAAGAAGTGATCCCATACACCAAAGTATGGCCCCATACAATAGAGTAGTGATCTCATATAGCAAGACATAAACTTGGTTGTAGAGCAATGGTAACCCTAAGGGAAGTAAGGAAACCGATCTAGAGACTTTTAAAGAGCAGAGAAAGCCTTCATTAGAGATTGAGGAGGCTCTAGATCAAGCAAGTTAGCAAGCTATTATTGATGTGGAGTTCAAATATGAACACACTAAGAGTAAGTCAACTAGAGTGTTTGAAGATGATGTTTAAGAAGTGTATTTGGATGTTGAAGCACGTTCTAAACCGATAAAGGTGAGTATTTTTGTTGAGGAAGACTTCAAGCAGCAATTGATTAATTTATGTAAAGAATTTCAGGATATCTTTGCTTGGGAGTATAATGACATGAAGGGATTTGATCCAAGAGTATGTCAGCATAGAATCAACTTAAAGGTAGATGCTAGACCTATTATGCAAAAGCGGTATCGTATGAATTAGAATTATGCTAAATAGGTGAAAGAAGAGATAAACAAACATCCTAGAGTTAGCTTTATCAAGCCAGTGAATGAAGTGACTTGGTTTTCACCTATTGTAGTGGAGCCCAAAAAGAATGGCAAGATACGATTTTGTGTGGATTATAGAAAATTAAATGCAGCAACCATAACTGATCCATTTCCTCTTCCATTTATGGATTCTTTATTGGATGATGTAGCGGGCCATGAGATTTATAGTTTTCTAGATGGTTTCTCTAGATATAATCAGATCCAAATGCATTCGGATGATATGGAAAAGACTACCTTTATAGCGGAATGGGGAGCATTTGTAAGTATTGTTATGAATTTTAGTTTAAAGAATGGACCACTTGAATTTCAAGGTGCAACTCATAAAACATTTGATCCATATCTTACCTCTTTTATGAGGGTTTTCATAGATGACTTCTGTGTCTTTGGAAAGAAAGCTGATCATTTGCACCATCTCACACTATGTTTTGAAATTGGGGTGTCACTTAACCCATTTAAATCTATTTTTGCTACTAAAAGAGGAGTTCTTTTGGGTCATATTATCTCAAAGGAAGGTATAGCTATTGACTCGATGAAAACTCAAGCAATTCGGAAGGCTGTTGTACCTACCTTAGTTCATTCAAGAAGTGATGTGCTTTTCATGGGGCAAATGAAATGGCATAGTTGGTATTTAGCTCATATTTGTGCTCCGCTTACATTGCTTACTAAGAAGGAAGTTCAGTTTGTCTGGAGGCATGAGCAAGATAAAACTTTTGATATATTGAAGAAGATGTTGGTAGTAGCACCGATTTTACAACCTCCGCACTCGGATATTCCATTCAATGTCTTTGTTGATGCCTCTGATATTGTGGTGGGTGCAGTTCTAATGCAAGAAAAAGTTATAGGCTAGTTTAGACCTATCTATTATGCAAGTAGAAGGCTTACAACCATTGAGAAGAATTATACAGTAACTGAAAGGGAAGCTCTCGAAATGATATTTGCATTGCAGAAGTTTAGGCATTATGTAACATACTCGCCTTAACTATGTGATGAGTAACATTTTAGTAGTAGCCCAGAGTTTACCTTCCAGCCATCGCCATTCGTACTCTAACCAGAATGATCAAATTTTGTCCAGCTAGTTAACCCTAGGTCTACCCTACAGGGGAAGTGTCCTCCCCTTACCCACGAAGGACCAACCTGAAGGTTCCTAATTGATCTAACAGTCACCTATCAACAACTAGCTCACATCCAGAGGTGTTCTTCAAAAGGATTCTTGTCTGGAAGGAGCGATTGCCATTACCCTTGGTTCATGGAGTACAACGCTTTTTTCCAGTAGTAGACTAAGGATTTATGAAATCCCTTGCAGTGCTCTGTCTCACAGCCACCGTACCTTTTCCCTAAGATAATTTACAGTTCGGGTTGTGAGACCAAACCCTAGGTAAGTCAGTGAATTGACCCTTCCTAGAGTTTCTTCATAGTGTTTGTTTTTTGGGAAACCTCTCGCCTAATCGAGACCACCCTGCCATAGGACTGGATTTGTCGGGAATCCATCCACATGCTTCCCTTTATGGAAGTTCTTAGTTATCTAATTACCTACCACATTACATGAAACATATAAAACAACTTCATTAATTAAAATCCCTTTATGCACAGTTGTTCGTTTACGTAATTTACTCATGGAAATACAATCAGAATAAAAAAAATTCATTGATTATGTTCCATAATGTGTGTTCTTCCGCCCATATAGGAGAAAAATTATAATTTCACGTGCTGCCTCACCTGACACATCTACATGTCACCAAGATCAAATCCACCTATAGCTAGCATTTATAGGTGTCCCAAGTGGAACCCGGACCATACAAGGGACCAAGTAATTCCGAGGTGCGTAAAGGATTTACTAGCCAGAGTCCCCCTAGCACCTTAACCACCTCCGACTTAATACGATCCCTGCTGGCAGACCTCTCGCCATCAGAGCCAGTCCATGCTTCCGCGGTGGTAAAAACATCCCCTCTTGATATGGGGGATTCATCACCTATCCTTGGGGGAGATATAGGGCACCTCAATTTTTATATGTTCCAATTCTCAATTCAATTAGGATCTAATCTAGAAAATCACAAACAAGATTGATGTCTTCAAGCCATTACAACTTCAATCAATCATGCAACTTTCAAGTGAT
Source organism: Lygodium microphyllum (assembly GCF_053477565.2). NCBI lineage: Eukaryota > Viridiplantae > Streptophyta > Polypodiopsida > Schizaeales > Lygodiaceae > Lygodium > Lygodium microphyllum. Next base: position 77,218,581 of record NC_141150.1, on the reverse strand, counting down.
GATTAATCAACTAAGGGTATCTAGATTTTAGGATCTCTAACTTACTAGTTCTTGTAACCAAGTTTCTTGGCCTTAAGTCTGTTTATTCAACTTAGAGATATTTTTGGTCTTTCAAATCTTTTATCAAAGCTTCTAGATTAAAACTATATCCTTGGCTAGTTTCTTTAGGATTTTGTTCTTAGTAAATTCGTCTTGAATTCACTACTCTTCTTGTCTATGGGGTTAACCTTAAAATTCCTCATGATTTCTCTTGAGTTCTAGGTTTTCATAGTTTCCCTAACAGTTTCTAACCTATAAGATGTTCTTATCTTATTCCTATTGAATTTGAGTATGAATTTTTAGAAAAACCTGTGGTATCGCGATTGGTAAAGGGTTATTATCCGTGCTTGTGACTCTCTTAATGACTACCGTACTCGCAACTCCAATTGTTGCTTCCATATTAGTAGGGTCATTCGTGATTTCTGCTTTTGAATTCTTTTTCTTCGAGGTCATGACGGAATATAATTCGTAGAAGTAGAAGAACATGGCAATAATACCAACTAGCAAATGTGTAAGACTCACGATGATGATGATGGTTATTGTGGGATTCGATGATGTAGGTCTCATGGATCATTCTTCTTGCTTCATGTAGAGCAATACTTCTCTCTCTCTCACCTTGGCAAGCAAGGGTAAAAACATGATAGCTCTTTCTCTAGTATAGAGCAAGAGCAAGAGAATAGGTATGATCTCTCTCTCTCTCTAGTTAACCAAATAGGAATGAGAATAGAGGTATGACTTCTAACCGGATTGAATGAATAGGATAAGGTTCTTTAGTGTCTTCTCTTCTCATATTAGAGTAGAAGAGGATGAGAGATCTTCAACGTATCCCTTTCCTTGGGTTGAATGGAATTATGTTTCTTCATCTCGAGGAATAGAGTCTCCTTCTTCTTGATGGGCATCTCGTCGTCGTTAAGATTGCTCTTGTTCCTCTATCTTGGTATGGAGACAGATGTCGCACGGAATTCGTGCGGGGGTTCATCAAGTCACTCGCCGGCAGGGATAGGAATTTATTGTCAATCTTCAAAAATAGGCGAGAAGCTTTAAGCTCAAGCCAATCTCCATAGTAACTTGCGATATTGGAACTTCGATGTAGGCGAGGGGCTTAAAGCAGATCCTCAAACCTTCTCTCTGAAATTCGATGGCAAGATCGAAGAAGGCGAGGGATAAAATCTCAACCTTAAGCCTTACACACACGTGATTTTTTTAATGGCCCTTCTCCCCTCGCGAAATAGAGTCTCCTCCTTTTGATCAGTGTCTTGTCCTCGTCAAGATTGCTCTTGTCCCTCTCTCTTGGTATGGAGACATATGTCGCATGGAATTTGTGCAGGGGTTTGTGAAGTCACTCACCATAGGAACAGGAATTTGTTGTTGATCTTCAAAAATAGATGAGAAGCTTTAAGCTCAACTCAAGCCAATCTCCATAGCGACTCGTGATGTTGGAACTTCATAGTAGGTGAGGGGCTGAGAGCACGTCCTCAAACCTTCTCTTTGAAATTCGATGGCAAGATTGAAGAAGGCGAGGGATAAAATCTCAACCTCAAGCCTTACACACACGTGATTTTTTTAATGGCCCTTCTCCCCTCCTTGTCCTCCCTTTTATAGTTTTTCTCCACTGCCTTCCATGTGTGTTTTTTTTCTTTGATTTTTCATAAAAGCTTAAGGCATTTAGCTTTAAAGCTTATGCTTTTTTCACTATTTTCATTTTTTCTGCCTTGTGCATGTCTACAACTTATTTGGATCATAACTTCATCATATAAACTCCGGGTACTCCGAATAAGTCGTCTGGGTACTCAAAACGATCGGAACACATCTGGTCGACAAGCCTATGTGGATAAAATTTTGAAAATCCATAAAAAATAGATGAAAATGATGATTTTCATAAATCGTGTCATTTTTCTCCACCTTTTATCTTATGGACTTATTCCCTTCAAAATAAGTCACAGTATATATTTAGATCCATCTAAAGTGGGAATTAAGTCATTTAAACATTATACTAGAGATTTTAGACTATTTTAGTAAACTAGTCATTCTTCCTATAAATCCTGTAGAGATTCTGCAGTTTTTTCATGTGTGGACATGCAACACCACGTATGCACACACTAAGTAATGGAGACATTACATTCTTCCCTCCTTAGAGAAATCAAGATGTTTTTCATCTCAAGAGAAACTAGGGGTATTCTTTCATAAGGGTTACTTCATCGACTCAAGTGGCATCCTCTTTAGGATAATCCTTCCACTAGATGAGATATTCTCTAAAGGTCCTATCCCTAAGGATCCAAGATTCTATTAGTTTGAAGTTCAAGTAAATCTTGGCTCAGTATTACAACTTGTTGATCATCAAGAATATGATCAGGATTAGTTACATAGGACTTCAAAGAGACTTACATGGAATACATAATGAACTTTTAGGGTTTCAAGAAGTTGCAGATTATAAGCATGAGGTCCAAGAGTCTTTATGACTTTGTAAGGTCTGCAGTATCTTGGGCTTAGCTTCTTGAAATTTCCCAAGGATAAAGAACTCCTTTTTGGGCGTACACAAATAAAAACCTTGTCCCCTTCTTGGAAGATTCACTCTTTTCTCCCTAGGTCAGCATAGGCTTTTTGCTGACCTTGGCAGCTTGTATATCTTACTTGATGGTTTTGACTTATTCATCCATCTCTTCAAGCATATTCTTAGAAGCTTCAACCTTTAAGATAGGGCCAGAGAAGCTAATCAAAGTTAGGCATTCTTGCCTATATAGAGCTCAAAATGGGGTCATCTAAATGCTCTAATGATATGACGCATTGTAAGCAAATTCCATCAAAGGTAGATATTGTATCCACTGTCTGTGTTCTTTATAACAATATGCCCTAAGTATGTCTTCAATGACCTAATTTACACGCTCTGTTTGCCCATCAGTTTGAGGGTGATAAGCTATACTAAAACAAAGTTGTGTACCGAGAGCTTCAAATAATCCCTTCCAAAAATGTGAAGTGAATAGAGAATCATGATCGTTGATAATTATTTTTGGCAGTCCATGAAATCTAAAGATTTCTTTGACAAATAACCTGGGAATATCTGAGGCTTTATAGCTGGTTTTGATTGGAATAAGGTGGGTAACCTTAGTCAACATGTCCACAAATACCATGATCGAGTTGTATCCTTCTTGAACTAAGGATAATCCAACTACAAAATCCATACTAATGAATTCCCATTTCATCTTAGGAATATCAAGTGGTTGTAGCTTTCCTGGCACCTTAACTCGTTTGGCTTTTATTCATTGGCAACTCAAGCATTCAATTACGTATTTTTTAACTGTATTGAGAGTTTTGGCATAGCCAAGATGTCTTGAAAATGGGGAATCATGAGCTTCCCATAGTATCTTCTTCTTAAGTTCTTGACTTGAAGGAATACATAATCTTGTCTTGAAGTAGACAAGTCCTTCGTCAATAGAGAAGTTAAGATACTTTGTCTTAAGCTTAGAATTTTGTTCTTTATTCAGCATTTGCTGATATTTGGGATCATTATTTGCCTTCTCCTTGGCTAGCTCAATGATGGGATTGCTAGGCATTGATATTATTGTAGTTAGTGTTTGAGCTCTAGGAGGTTCTTCTAAGATAAGTGCATTGAGAAATGATTTGCGGCTTAAAGCATTTGCAATTACATTCTCTTTGCCCAATCTATATTTGATCTCAAAATCATACTCTTGCAAGACTTCGATCCACCAATGTTGTCTCATATTTAGATCTAGTGGAGTGAAGATCCATTTAAGACTTTTAAGGTTGGTTACTAGTGATAATTTCTTCCCAGGTAGATAATGTCTCCATAACTTAAGAGCGTGGATAATTGCAAGTAATTCCAAGTCATGAGTAGCATAATTTCTCTCATGAGTCTTCAATTTTCTAGAGGAATATGCTACTAGATGTCCTTTTTGCATGAGTATGCATCCCAAAGCAAGAGAGCTCGCATTGGTCACCACTTTAAATTCTTTGCTAAGATCGGGTAGTTTGAGGATCAGAGCAGTGGCTAAGCTTAGCTTGATTCTGTCAAGCTAGACTGTTCAACTTGGGTCCATTTAATGGCAACCTGCTTCTTGAGTAGGTTAGTAAGGGGTGCAACAATCAAGGCATAATTCTTGATAAAGACCCGAAACCATCCTGTTAAACCCAAAAAGCTACCAATTTCACTTATAGTAGTTGGAGGCGGCCAATCTTGTACATCCTTGGCCTTTCCAGGATCTATTGAAATTCCGTGTGTACTGAAACTATGAACCCTAAATATTCGATTTACTTCTTGAAGAATGCACACTTCTTCTTCTTAGCATACAGCTTGTGAGTTCACATTGTCTCAAGAATTGTTCGCAGTTGTGACTCTTAACTTCCTTCATCCTTGGAATATGTCAAGATGTCGTTAAAGAATACAAGGATGAAATCGTCAAGTTAAGGTATGAATATATATTGCATTAATTTGTTGAAGGTAGTAGGGGCCTTTGTTAATCCAAATGACATTACGATAAACTCGTAATGACCATACCTTTTGCTAAAAGTGGTTTTTGGGATATCTTCTTGCTTGATTCTGATCTGGTAATACCCTGATCTAAGATCAATCTTGGATAAAATCTTTGCTCCTTGTAGTCGATCAAGTAGTTCATCGATCCTTGGAATCAAATACTTATTCTTGATTGTTACTTGATTTAGCCCTCAATAATCAATGTAGAGACGGAGAGTCCCATCCTTCTTTTTATGAAATAACACCGGAGCTCCCTAGGGTGAGTTACTGGGTCTAATGTATCCTTGATGTAAGAGCTGTTTGAGTTGTTCCTTTAGCTCTATGGCTTCCAGAATGGACATTCGATATGGTCGCTTTGCAAATAGTGCAGCTCTTGGTACTAGCTTGATTTCGTGGTTGACTTCTCTCTGTGGTGGAAGTTTAGTTAATTCTTTGGGAAATATGTCAACATATTCCCTAAGCCAGGACGGTTCATCTTCGGCTTCTTTATCTTGTTCAATCTTATTTAATTTGATTATGTATACAAGTGAGCCTTTTCTTAAACCTTTAACAATTCAAGAAGCTTTTGCTAATTGAATCTTTGGCTTCCTTGCTTCTCCTTGTGTGGTCACTTGTTGTCCTACAAGATTCAAGAATGTGACTTGACCCTTTTCACAATGAAGATGAGCGTCATTGGGAATTGACTAGTCCATTCCTAATATGCACTCATAGGTTTCCAGGTTCATCACTCTGAATTGCATGTTAGTCTAATTGCCATTCAAATTAAACTCCACCTTACTTGTCTGTTGTGTTGAGGAAACTTCTTTTCCATCAATTAACTCAACTATCAACCCAAGTGCATGCATTGTGTCTATGCCTAGTTTTCCATCACACCTTGGTGATATGAATGAATGCGTGCTTCCACAATCAATCAAAATTTTAAAGGGTTTACCGTTATAAGTTGATGGTGTTTGAATCATTGAGAATTGTCGATTTGGTCCCTTCTTGTTGAGAGAGGCATGAATTCTTGCTCTCTCCATGTCGGTTTCCAAGGTGGGACATTCATCATCTTCTACTTCCTTGAGGGTTATGCCGGCAACTCTTCCTCTAGTTATTGCTATTCGGCTTTGGTCTTTACGAAACTTGCTTTGGCATTCATTTTGTTTGAGTTTTGGGCATCGCCTTTGGATGTGGCTAGGTTCGTTACAATAATAGCACTTGAAAGTATCCTTATTACCACCAATAAGGTTCTTCACCATCGACGTCTTAGCCTTCTTGCTATTAGCAGATTGGAATTGACCTTGGGCTCTTTTTGCATAGCCCCTAGTTATATTTCTATTTTGGAACTTATTATTCCAAGGCTTATTATTTCTTGGTTTGGACTGGAGTTATTGTACAATCGGTCTTGCCCTTATCGATGTGTCTTGGAGGTCAGATGGACGCATTGCTTCAAGCCATGTGTTCAGGGGATCATTCAATCATCCATGGCAAAACTTGGATACTTGCTACACAATATCCATAGATGGTGCATACTTGAGAAGTGTTACATCATGATAGAGTTTTATGAATTAACTTAAGGAATCTAACCATGGATTTCAAATATATCTATTGACTCATAATTCTTAATTGCTATAATGGTAACCAATTTCATATTCAATGGACAGACAAAATAATTTCTTTTGCCGAAGGGAAAAAATACCTGCTTTATTTTGGGATGGCTAGTTATTTGGGAGAGAAAATTTCCTTAATACAATCTAAGCATGGCATTTGGATACATCCACTGGGTAATAATCAAAATTTGAAGAATGGATATCTAAAAATCAATACTTTAAAGGAAGATCAGGAAATCCATCTTTGATGTAGTTACGGCGTTTAGAGCAGCTAACAACTATAATTCGGTCCGTTGGGATGACCTTTGTTGCTTCCTTGTAAACATATCAATTTAGTTTAACCTCCCGACCTCTAGTGAATAAAGTTGAATTCACTCTAGCTTCATGGAATAAATAAGCATTCACGATTTTAAGGTTTTCCATCCATCTTATCCTCTTCAAATTGGTTTGAAGGAAGGCAAGACAGCTTGCATCAATATAACAAATTCCACCACTTATTATCTAGCGTCTTCCCTACTATAGTGGAAAAGAATCGTAGATGCGATCCAGAATCCACATTACTTGCATTCTCCATCCATAATCTGTAGAATGCATTGCTGATGTAAAAATTGCTCAGAAGCATAGGAATCAATCCCAATCTTTGTCTCTCTAGGTAGGACCAATGAGCGACCTACCAAGAGGGCAGTGTCTACAGTGTTCATGAACGGGATTCGGAGTGAGGAGCTCTACAAGGCTTTGGCCAGTAACTCCACCTTGCAATGAGACGTGCTAGCTAGAGTTTTCGAGGAGGCAATATGCATAGATGATCAACTCAGGGAACACAGCATGAGGGCTACCAACTAAGAGAGTGCAAGCCAGAGGGACCCTGAGAGATCAACTACTTCGGGGGAAAAAGCAACTGCTAGTGTGCAAGATAAGGGAAAGAGTGTAGACCACGACCAGGGGATGGCAGAAATGAGAATGGAGATTGCACGGTTGCAAGAGCTGGTAAGGAAGCCTGTGAGATCGCATGTACAATGTATATACTGTGGTGGCAATCACCTCCCAGTTGAGTGCCAAGATCCTAGATCTCGGCCGTGCTCAAATTGCGGTAGATTCGGGCATGATGCAGTGCATTGCAGAATGCCGAGGAGATTGTAACCAAGTTTCTTGGCCTTAAGTCTGTTTATTCAACTTAGAGATTTTTTTTGTCTAGATTAAAACTATATCATTGGCTAGTTTCTTCAGGGTTTTGTTCTTAGTAAATTCGTCTTGAATTCACTACTCTTCTTTTCTATGGGGTTAACCTTAAAATTCCTCATGACTTCTCTTGAGTTCTAGGTTTTCATAGTTCCCCTAACAATTTCTAGCCCATAAGATGTTCTTATCTTATTCCTATTGAATTTGAATATAAATTTTTAGACAAACATGTGGTATCACGATTGGTAAAGGGTCGTTATCCGCGCTCATGACTTCATTAGTGACTCCCATACTCGCAACTCCAATTGTTTCTTCCACATTAGTAGGGTCATTCGTGATTTTTGCTTTTGAATTCTTTTTCTTCGGGACCATGATGGAAATATGATTTGTAGAAGAAGAAGAACACAACAGTAATATCGGCTAGCAAAGGTGTAAGACTCACGATGATGATAATGGTTATTGCAAGATTCGATGATGTAGGCCTCGCAGATGGTTCTTCTTGCTTCGTGGAGAGCAATACTTCTCTCTCTCTCTCACCTTGGCAAGCAATGGTAAGAAGAAGGGTAGCTCTTTCTCTAATATAGAGCAAGAGCAAGAGAATAGGTATGATCTCTTTCTCTCTCTAGTAGACAGAATAGGGACCAGAGTAGAGGTATGACTTCTAACCTGATTGATAAAATAGGATAAGGTTCTTTAGTGTCTTCTCTTCTCGGATTAGAGTAGAAGAGGATGGGAATTCTTTAGTGTATCCCCTTCCTTGGGTTGAATAGAATGATATTTCTTTGTCTCGCAAAATAGAGCCTCCTTCTTTTGATCGGTGTCTCGTCCTCGTCAAGATTGCTCTTGTCCCTTTCTCTTGGTATGGAGACAGATGTCACACAGAATTCGTGCAGGGGTTCGTGAAGTCGCTCACCGTAGGAACGAGAATTTGTTGTCGATCTTCAAAAATAGGCGAGAAGCTTTAAGTTCAACTCAATCCAATCTCCATAACGACTCATGATGTTGGAACTTTGATGTAGGTGAGGGGCTGAAAGCACGTCCTCAAACCTTCTCTCTGAAATTCGATGGCAAGTTTGAAGATTGTGAGGGATAAAATCTCAACCTCAAGCCTTACACACACGTGATTTTTTTAATGGCCCTTCTCCCCTCCTTGTCCTCCCTTTTATAGTTTTTCTCCACTCCCTCTCATGTGTGTCTTTTTCTTTGCTTTTTCATAAAAGCTTAAGGCGTTTAGCTTTAAAGCTTATGCTTTTTTCACAATTTTTAATTTTTCTACCATGTGCCTGTTTGCAACTTATTTGGATCATAGCTTCGTCATATGAACTCCAAATATAGTCATCCGGGTACTTAAACGATTGGAACACATCTAATCAACAAGCCAACGTGGAGAGAATTTTAAAAATCCATAAAAAATAGGCAAAAATGACAATTTTTGTAAATCACATCATTTTTCTCCATCTTTTATCTTGGACAACTTATTCCCTTCAAAATAAGTCACAGTATATGTTTGGATCCATCTAAAGTGGGAATTAAGTAATCTAAACATGATACTAGAGATTTCATACTATTTTAGTAAGCTAGTCCTACTTCTTGTAAATCCTATAGAGATTCTGCAATTTTTCCATGTGTGGACGTGCAACACCATGTATATGCACACTAAGTAATGGGGGCATTACACATTATCTATTGGGGAATCGAGTAATTTTTCATGAGGATCATCAAGCTTTACTATATCTCATTAATAAACCATAGCTTATAGGAAGATTGGCAAGGTGGATGCTTCTTTTGCAAGAGTTTGACTACAAAATAGTGCATACACTAGGTAAAGAGCATGCAATAGTTGATTTTTTTTAGTAGACTTGAGTCAGTGGACCTTGTACCAGGGATAAATTATTAGTTTCCTTATGGAGAACTGTTCAGTGTTCAGGTGAATCAATTCAATTTCTTCTATGATCAAATGTTGCATTTTTTGCTTCATGGAGTGATGCCTGTAGATTTGTCCAGAGATCAACATCGAGGTTGGCATTACAGAGCAAACACTTTCAAGTTATTATGGGAGTGCTCTATAGGAGGGGCATTGATAATGTGTTAAGGAGATGTGTAATTGTTGAGGAACAACTTGATGTTCTGTGTGAGGCACATGCAAGCTTGACAGGAGGTCATTTTTCTGGTGAGATTATTGGCAAGAATATTTTTCATGTTGGTTTGTGGAGGTCAACTGTACTTAAAGATGCTTATCACTATGAAAAAGAGTGCATTGTTTGAATGAAGGAAGGTCAACCTCAATCTAGGGACATGATGTGGGATCATCCTTTTTTGCTTCTAGAGCCTTTTCAAAAGTGGGGTATTGATTTTGTGGGTCCAATCAAGCCAGCTGCTTGTCAGAGCCAAAATCAGTATATTTTGGTATGTACAGATTATTGTACTAAGTGGGTTGAAGGTAAAGCTTTGTGGGACAATAAGTCAGCAAGTGTGGCACAATTTCTCTATTTTAATATAATGACTCGGTTTGGTTGCCCCATAGAGTTGACTGACCATAATAAGCATTTTTTGAATGTGGTGATTAAAGAGTTGACTTCTAAGCATATAATTTTACATAAGAAAGCCACACCTTATCACCCTCAAGAAAATGGGCAGGCTGAGAGTTCTAACAAGATCTTGCTTCGAATTCTTAAGAAGATAGTTGCTAATAACCGTAAGGATTGGGACACAGTTGGATTCAGCCTTGTGGTCTTTTTGTACATCGTATAAGGTTTCAATAGGTTTGATTCCATTCAAGTTAGTTTATTAACTTGAAGTAGTGGTCCCCATGGAGTTTCTGGCTCCTAGCTTAAGAGTGGCAATTACTTATAGATTATGTCCTGAAGAGTCAGTTCATGGCCTATTTAAGAAGTTGATGAAGCTTGAAGAAGATCAGATTATAGCCCATTACCTTTTAGCAGTGATGCAGTCAAGGAGACAGGCATGGTAAAACAAACACATTAAGAAGAAGATATTTAAGGAGGGAGATCTTGTCATGGTTTATAATTCAAAGCTTGTAAATCTTTCGAGAAAGTTGAAGTTGTAGTATAGTGGTCCCTATGAGGTTGTCTAAGATGTGGGTCAAGGAACTTTTGTGTTGGCTACTTGGCAAGGTGAGCGGTGATTTACCTCATGAAGTTCAGACTCCATAATTGTGATCAATTTGGTTCAATTTTCTACAATTTTGCCCTATAGAGCAAGCAATGGGGTTTTGCCTCATAGAGCAGTTTATGATTCTCTCCCTCTGATGGTGGTCTATCAGTTTGCATTGATTGATTTCTTAAATGGAGTACCATCATGTCATTGTGATGTGTTTGCAAATGTTATTATCCTTCAGATTGTTTTTGTCCTCATAAGGAGCCTATTCAAACTTGTATGGTGCTCTATGAGGTGTCGAGTATTGTTGAAGCATTAATAGTCTTGTTGCAAGCATTATGGCACTTCATGAAGCGGAGGTATTATTTATTATTAAGGCTTGAATATAGAAAATTGCCTTATGGTGGATATATAGTCAAAGTTTTTCCACAAGTAATAATGACTTGGCAAAGTATCATCATAGTGTTGATGGATTGTGCATTGAAAGGACTTTTCACCTTTAACTATGGACTTGTGCACGATAGCTTAGAAATGCAATTGACTTCAACTCCAATTCTTTTGCTACTTGAACTATGTGAAGTGATCTGATTTCAGTTGCATGAGGCTAAACTGAAGAGACACAAGACTCATGTCAAACTCCTAGTGAGTACATGTTGTAATTAGTATGTTATACACACTCTCTTTTCTAGGAGATTCACTCACTGTGAGGTAGGAAAAGGGGAAAAAGGGGAAGGTATGGCAAAGAAGCCATGATCTTTGACGCTTGGCTTTGAAGCGCCCATTCAGATGCACCATTCTTCGACTGCACACCTTCATCATCCTTCCTATTATTCATCTCCTTTCTTACCTGCTTCTTAGCACGCTGTTGTTGGTGCTACGATGGTGAAAATGCAGTGAAAGACGGTACGCAAAACCCCTTCAAGAAGGGGTGACAACAGTCGCGTGCGAGGGGTTCTTGAGTAGGAGGCAGATTGGATCAACAATCCTCCTGACACAACTCCTTCCAAAGCAAAGGATTCTACACCGAAAGCATCTTCAACTATGTCTAGTGATGATGATAGTGAGATGGCCACACCGATGGTAGATTGCTCTATATTCATGGATGTCTCTAAGCCCACTATACCAAGGGCTAGCTTAAGCAAATTGGTTTGCTTTATTTTGCCGAATTTCCACGGGATTCTTGGGGGAATAATGTACATGCCCAACTTCTGCTTTTGATGATTAGAGAGAGTGGAAAAATTGGACCTCACACCTTCTCTTCTATCACAAGTATTCTCTCTTAATCTTAATGATAGACCTAAGCATTTGAGATGCACTAATGAAGTAATGCAATAGGAGTTTGGCAATGTTACTGGTGCCAAAAATCAGTATGTTTTGAGGCATGCTGACCCTCAAAGGAGATTCTTCATTAGGTGGTTTATGCAAAGGTTCCTTCTCTTCATTAAGACAGAAGTTATTACTAAGGACACATTTGGCATTCTTTGGTATGCCGAGAATGTTGCAATTCCTAATTGGCCTGGTACTTTGTATGATAAGCTCATGCAAGAGGTGCATGTACCCATAGTTCAAAAGCAACAAAGCAAAAGAGTAGAATCAGACTAATGTTGGTAGTTTTGTATGGTCACTTGTAGGTGGTGTGTCCAACTTTGCATGCATCTTTTTGGGTTTTGTATATAAAGTTGAAAAGTGAATGAGAAGCTCATTCTTGTGTGTGGCCAAAAGTAGCTCTCTTCTTCTTCTTGTTCTTGCTTGCTTGAGCTTGTGCTTGAGAGAGGGAGCGTGAGAGTGTGAGGGAGTGAGTGTGTGAGGGTGAGGGGCCGAGGAGGAGAAGCTCTCCATCTTCTCCTCTCTTCTTCTCTTCTCTTCTCTTCTCTTGTCTTGCTCACGGCAATGGAGCTTGGAGCGCAGAGCTTGAGGATGAAACTTGCTTGAAGCTTGCACTTGGATCGTGGAGCTACCGGAGTGCGCGGAGGAGGAGGTAACTCAAACGGCACGGAGGTAAGCTCACTACACCCGTAAGGTAGGCATTGCGCGTCGGTTATGTGAGAGGTAGCCATTAGTGCTCGGCTTGGAACGCTTGAAACAATAAGTGGTCCGTGGGTCTTGGCGGTTGAGTGAAAGCTCCCACATTTTGGTTCCGTTGCCGTGACCAACGGATTCAAGCCTTGAGTACTTACGCGCTTCGAATCGAGCATTGGAGTAGGGTTTTCCCCAAACCGGTGCTTGAGATAGGTAGGAAGTGAGGGGGTTGAAGATGGTATTCGATCTCCTTGGCAAGTAGTTTTTTTTTATTTTTTGAGATTTATGTTGTGAGATGGAGTAGTGTAGGTATTTACTTTGGGATTTGGATGCATTTAGGATAGGAAAAAAACCAAAAAAAAGAAGTAAATAGTAGGGTTTTCTGTTGCTGTATAACAGGCTAAAACAGGGAAACAGAGGACCAAATTCAAGCTTCTGGGTGAAACAGGGACAGGGAACTGGCTGTAAGGTTCTGCAGTGCTGGGAAAGGACCTTAAGAGGCTTGGGAAGCTAGGACAGACCTCATTTCTTTAGTTGGCTTTGTGTGTGTGTGTGTGTGAGAGAGAGAGAGAGAGAGCTTCTGGTTCACAGGACGAGGAAGCACTACCCCGATTCTAGGCGCCAGCGATTCGTGCTGCTCGAGGTGAGTCCGGTGTTCTCCAATAGTGCTCTAATCAGATATGGGAAGTCTGTGGTGATTATGTATAGCAGACAGTAAGGAGGGTTCAAACGCGCCAGAATCGCACCCGTCGCCGACGCAGTCGGACCAACCTACAGTGATCCGATTCCCAGAATCGGACCGCTCGTGCTCTCGAGTCAGACCGTCCGACTGAGAGTGAGTTGGACTAGTCTAGTCCGATTACCAGAATCGGGCAGCCCGATTGGACGTGCCACGTGGCCCTCGGACCAACCCGTCCGACTCAGACACTCGGACACTCGGACCACCCAGGATCGGATTAGTCCGAAATCGGACCAGCCAGAATCGGACCACCCTGTCCGATCCGATTTCCAAAATCGGACCACTTTGAAAATCGGACCACTCGTTTGATCCGACTCCTAGAATCGGATGTGACCAAAATCGGACCAACCCAAAATCGGAAGTCTGATTCTGATAATCGGACTCCTGAAAATCGTACATCTTAGAATCGGACCAAAAACTGTCAAAATTGGACAGGTATCCAGAACACAAATTCTGACGCATCTAAACCCCTAAATTGGCCCCAAAGACCACGTAGAGCTAAAGGCACATCACAGATCCATCACTGAGCTGAAACTTAGAGCAAGTAGTTCAAAATTTGGCTATAAATGGTCCTCCAAATTGTGCATGGCTTTTACCGTAACGGCCCTGCGGGCCAGGGGGTCTGCCCCCCCCAGACCCCCGCAGAGGGGGCTCTGCCCCCTCCGCACCTTCCCCAAGTAGGCTGGAGAGAAAACGCGCGCCGTGACAGGTCCTCCAATTTGGACCCTAGAGTAGTAATGGCTCTACACAAGCATGGATTCTCACTTGCAAAAGAGGAACCAAAAGCCCATACCCGAACAGAGAGAAATAGAGACCCTAGAACATCAATGGGCCAATCTAGCCATCAAGGGCAAAGAGGCCACACCACGAGAATACAAAGACATTGTGTTCATACCATGTCTAGTCAGAGCGAAATGCAACATCAGCAAGCTACAAATGCCAAGATGACTAGACATGACACTCTTGACGAGAGATGTACCTTGAGCAACACTGCACAGACGACCCAAGACACCAGTGGAGAATCCACATCTGGTCGTACAGTCGGGGACTCAAGGGCATTTGTCAGAAGGCTTAAATTTACAAGCCAAGACCCGGAAGATGAAGACATAGTACCACCTGCTTATCTTAGGGTCAAACTCACCGCAGAAAGAGAGCATAGTGTTGATGCTCTCATTGATGAAGGAGCAGATTTCAATATCTTGACTTACGAAGCATGGACTCTACTAGGTCAACCAGAGCTCAAACCGACTGATGCAACTCTTAACCCTTACGGGGAACACCCACAAGCACTTCTAGGGAAGTGCAGAATCCTTGTAACTATTGTAACAGAAAGCTTGCCAGTCTTGTTCTATGTTCCTCCGAATAGCGAGAGTTGTGGAAAGGAAATCCTCCTAGGAAGGCCCTTCAAAAAGGCAACGAAGTGTGAAACCCACTATATAGCACAGAGGATACACCTAACACTACCAAGTGTGAGGATAATCACAACTTTTAGCAAGGGTGACCTCACCAAACCTCGAGGGAAGGGAAAGGAGCATTCTGACATACCAAGCAAGCCTAGTAATGAGAGCAAGGAGTTGTTGAAAGAGTTGATACAAGCGCAGGTTGAACGGAGAGAACCAGTGCGTGAGGCCATACTTGAGACAAAAAGGTTAGGAGGCAAGGCTAAGGATAGGGTTTGGACTCAAAAATATCGTAGAAGACCACGAAAGAAGCCCAAGCCTTATAGGCGAAGGCATCGATGGAGAGGTAGCACAACGCCACGATGGATATCCAAGGCATTGCTTCGTGCTCAAGGGTATTATGCAGGCAACCGATGGATTTGGGTACCAAAACCCCCTGCTAAACCACCTCTGTCAGATGCCCAAATTATGTCAAAAGCAAAGAGGCGTAGGAGGAAACCTAAACGAAAATCCAAGTCTCGAACCAAAAATATGGGAGTGATTGAGCCCCACACGATGGAAGTCAAGAAACCAAAAATGACCTATCAAAAAGTAGATCCCCGGCCTAGCATGCTTGACAAGCAGATGCCAGATGTAATCATTGAGGATACGCAGAAGCCGCTAGTGCCCAAGGACCTTTTGATTCCCCAAGAGGATAGCAAGCATCATAGGCACAACATTGCTCAGGGCAAGGTTAAATGCTCAACAAAGCAAATAGCACAACCATCTAACAGCCATGAGCAAATCTCCCAGCCAATGTCAAAGCCACTTAGGAGTTCCAAGCCTCCTACACTCTCTTCCCCTAAACGGACACAGGAAGCACAACACTCGTCAAGTGCGACTACTCAATCCCAATCTCAACCTACATCAAAGCTTCCAAATGTCCAAGAGGCAGGATACGACACCACCCTTAGCTCTCAACCTAAAGATGTGCATGTGCAATCCGCCGTGGCTAGATCAACGGATACTCGATCTATGCAAGTGAATGCTCTAAGGGAAACAAAAGACACGACCACTTCCAATTGCTCTAAGGACTTGACACCGCAATCCACCAATAGTAGCAAGTCCATTGAACTAGCTGCTACCACTTCAAATCAGGGATCACAGCAGTCACAACCCTTGGCTGTGACAAGACCCCTTGCAGAACGTGTCCTTAGTAGTTTACCTGTGGAGGAGGTGTCGCAACCAACTTCCTCGACAACTCCAACACTTTCAAAGTGCCTAAAGCCTAGGCTGGAGGAGTTAAACTCAAGGGAGTTGGCTGAAGAGCTAGACTCTTCGAAAAGGGAGGTAGTTGTGCTCTCATAACCTAGCGAGGCTATTCAGCAAGCCAAGGCCATGTCTCGTAAAGACACACTAAAGAAAGAGAATGCTGAGGTCCAACCAAGCACATCAACGGTTGACCTAGTCCAGGGTCCTGAGTTGTTGAGAGATGCACCTTCACTGACCAAGAAAAAGAGGAGAAAACATTGAAAACAACAACAGCTCTACAGGTGGTTGTGGACCCCAAGAACATTGAGACGAAGAGCGTGGGAAGCCGATGAATAAAGCATTGAGTCCATCCACCAATGAACCCATTAATGTCTCTCCTAATAGCAGTGAAACCTCAGGCACATTTGTGTGCTCTAAAAAATCAAAGCAGCCGTTGCTATCAACATTGCTTCCAACACTCAAGCCACCGACGATAGAACTCACATTGACCAATTAAGAGTGGATACAACACTGTCATAACACGGTGACAAATTTGCACGAGTCACATCCAAGGAGAACCATGACACAATGACGAAGCCTCTAGAGAAACATGGAAACCCCAAGGGCACGAGCAATCCCAACGTTGACCAATCTTGCTCATCTAGGCCTGAGCCCCCAGCTATGCTAAAGCCCAGGCAAACTCTTAGAACCTTGCATGAGATGGCAACCGAGCAAGCCCTCGTTGAACATAGAAGTGTCGCAGAATGCTTAACTGAGTTGGATGCTAAGCTCAAAGTGTTCGCATGTATCTACGTCCTTGCAGACATGGGCGCATGCCCTAAGGAGCAGCTTGAAGAATACTTGCCATTCCCCTTATCTTGGGAAGAGCAGGAACATCTTGACGAGCACTATAACAAGCTCTTACATGAACACATGCAACTCATCTCTGACGAGGAGGCTAACAAACTGCACTTAACCGTCACATTCAATGAAGTGCTCTACCGACCGAATCTCATAGACATAGAGCAACTAAAGCGATTAACAGAGGACCGAAGTCAATTTGAGCAGTGTTGGTGCAAATGCCGTGTTGCAATTGCTGAACTAGGGGCTTAGATCATGACAGTCTCTGAGGAGTGATTGGTCAAATGGCAATCTCAAAGAGACCCAACCTATGTGGCACCAACTTCCCTTCGAGTGCTGATTGACATTCAGGGTACGGACTTAGCTGAAACTAGCCTAGAGAGCCCTTTGATTGATAAGGTTCTCACTGAGGAGGAGTTACATGTTGCCAGTAGACTCGGACAAGGGTCCATGCTGCTCGATGTGGCAAAATATCTATTGGTACTAAGTAAGCTGCCACGAGTGCTGGATGCGTGTGCCACGCTCTAGTACAACCCCAAGTTCTACAATTGGTTCTTATCCTCGTGAAGTGACATTATGTATATAAATAAACACTAATTCTTGTGTCATCTTGTATAAATAATATCAACACACACAAGCGATGATAGTCAAGCACATGGAGAAGACTTGGGTCTAACAGGCTAAGCTCCTCAAGTCCTCCTCTCATCACACAGTTAAAAGCCGTTTGACCATCCCCACCTCCAAGTGAAGGGCATGCAACCCACATTACCGCCATAGGAAGCCTTGACCAATAACTCTGATGATGTAGACATGGTGTAGTCCCTTCTCTATACACCTTCTTCCCTTTCCGGTCTATCCTTCCGAGGAGGGGCCTTGCCTAAATCCATGACCGCCAGCCAACGTAACTCGGCGTGAACCAAGATCCGCTAATGGTAGGAGGCTAAATATACATCACGAGGGCCATTCCTCTACAACAGCACTGCATGTCCCACCTCACCCCTTCTCGTCCTATGCGCTTGATAACCTGCACTATAATCCCTTACATATGAATGGTCTTATCACGTGACAAATCTTTATCCTTGATTCGCATCTTACAGGGACCCCGCGAGGAAAACATAGAGAACCAAGGGCAACTAGCTTGCAAGGACGCTCTCCGCAACTGACGGGAACATGCAGCACACGCCCCTCCACCGGTACGCTATGTACCCACCCTCAAGAGGTATGCCAAGAAGCGAGGCCCTAAGCGACACCGCCCCGGATGAAGGCCGAAGAATCCGTGGGCTAGGGGAGCAGGCAGTCATAGAGGCACACAAAATGTGGCAACGCCAGTTGCACAGACCCCCAATGCATGCTCGGGCACCAGATGCTCAAGGGCAGAAAGGGTAGCTCGGGATAGGGCAGAATTTAATGAATTGTTTAAAGACATTCTGAAAATGGTAGTGGCCCGGGACTACACCATTTATGTCCCGGCTGACATGTTCCCTGCCCAGCCTCACATGAGCCCCTCACCAGCACAGCCTCAGTCGCCTAGCCAACCGGACTCACCCCGCCTAGTACCTATCGACTAAGCCCCTATGATGTACAAGTAGCTCAACAAGTTAGCATATCCGAACATTTTGTTTTTTGATGAGTAAAGGGGCAAGATCCCCACTTGTACACATTCCCGTTACCTCTCCTAAATGTATGCGACCTTCATAAGCAATGAAATAGGCATCCCAATAGACATCATAGAATTCTGCACAATTATGTCTAACATGATTTAATTTGTTTGATGTACTTAACACAAGCAAGCATATACTCTCACGAAGTGACAAGTGGATGCAGGATAATACAGGTTCTTGTGTGAAAGTGTTTGATTCCCGATCACCACAAGACCATTGACCCCACAAAGAGCCGCGACAAAGCCACGCTGCCGAACACAAGAATCACCCTTGCCGACCACCCACATCACATGGACCAACGCACATTCATGGGCCACGCTCTCTTTCTGGGTCAAGCTCTATAGTTGGCTCATGGCAGTGGTTACCTCACTTGTACCAACATCGTGTGTGTCACAAGGAGGTTTGCAATATCTCAAGTGTATCTCCCCATCTCAACAACTGCTTCTCTAACAACGAGGCTAGGGCACAATCATCATTGTAATATCCATTTCCTGAGCCTTCGAGGCTTGACATTTTCCAACCCATTGAAAGGCTGATAGCCTCAACATATTGTAATGGTTGTACTCAAGCAAGTCAAAAAGAGAGAGAGAGAGAGAGAGAGAGAGAGAGAGAGAAAAGAGACAAAAAAAAAACGAACGAATGAAAAGATAAGAAGCACCCACAATCACAGCACAGCACCTAGGGGTCCTCAAATTAGGGACATCCAGTGACCTTGGTCGACTGGCTCCGTCCCTAGTTCCCTAGCCCTTTACCATCACCCACAATTATTCAGGGCACATCAAGGGCAGGACATACCTAGGGAGCCTGTCTCGCCTATGGTTAGACTTGTCACCCTGACCCACTTCACAATTCTCTCTTGCACTCTGCCTTACTACCATTGCAATCAGTGGTGGTAAGCACCTCACGATTGGCCATGAAAAGTACACCATCCTCATCAAGCAAGTCTAATAGCTTCCAGCTACCAAAAGTGCGGTGTCCGCGTATTCACTTATGATATGTCGTTCAGTCACAAGGCAAAGGATGTCTCATATACCTTCACGTGTACTTCTTCTCCACATGGACAACCTTGCTTCATCCACACATTGTTACGAGAAACTAGCCCACGGTCTTCTAACTACGTAATATCTAAGTATGCACGAGCACGTACATCATATCTGCATCGAAGTATATCCATAGTTTGGGTCCTCAAGTGCAGGACAATACTCTTAGCTTGCTTAGAGTCGACCTGTCTCCCAAACTAATTGCACTATGTTTTGTGCACAATAGAGAAGACTAGCACTACCCTTAGGGAGCGACCACATGAGAGGTTTTCAATTGCAGGTGTTGAAGACTCCAACGTAAGTGTCGTTCGCTCTTCATCAACACCCAACTCTGAATGCTTATCCCTTACCATCTGACAAGTCTGCAAAGAATCGTCCTGTGCAGAATCCCCAACGAATCAACACTTGTGCTGGCCATCAATGCAATCCCCAACACAGAATAGCCCTACCACCAACTCCAATAACCTTCCACCAGCCACCTTGGCCACAAACAGGCCCCCAGGACCTTCTGCCACACCACCACCAACACTCCTCCACGGAAACCACAAATGTCCTTGTCACCCACGTCTTCGGTGCATGCTCCCGCCTGCTACCTAAGACGATGAGTGCCATAGGACTGGCACTCGTCTAGGAGGGGGGTAATGTTAACCCTCAAACGAACGAAGGTGGAAAATCCAGAAAAGCTAAAGCAGAAGACAAAGACAAAGGCCAAGGCAAAGGCAAAGAGAAATGAAAGACAAAGATGCACAAGGAGAAGAGTCCTAAATAAGGGAGAAAGGCGCACAAGGAAAAGCGCAAGTCAAAACTTTTGTAAAAGAGCGCAAGCGTATCATGGTTTAATTCAAGGAGCGCCGGTCCCTCACCCGCGGTCCCTCACCCGTGCAATTTGTAAATATAGACGGGCGGTGGAAAGGAATCTAGGAAGATAGAAGGACAATGGGAAAAAGGGCCTAGGCTGCAGCCGGCCATGGGAAGGACAATGGGAAAAAGGGCCTAGGCTACAGCCGGCCATGTAAAAAAGGGGAAAAGGGGATGACCGCCCAAAAGGGATTTAGGGTTTTGTATATAAAGTTGAAAAGTGAATGAGAAGCTCATTCTTGTGTGTGGCCAAAAGTAGCTCTATTCTTCTTCTTCTTCTTCTTGTTTTTGCTTGCTTGAGCTTGTGCTTGAGAGAGGGAGTGTGAGAGTGTGAGGGAGTGAGTGTGTGAGGGTGAGGGGCCGAGGAGGAGAAGCTCTCCATCTTCTCCTCTCTTCTTCTCTTCTCTTCTCTTCTCTTGTCTTGCTCGCGGCAATGGAGCTTGGAGCGTGGAGCTTGAGGATGGAGCTTGCTTGAAGCTTGCACTTGGATCGTGGAGCTACCGGAGTGCGCGGAGGAGGAGGTAACTCGAACGGCACAGAGATAAGCTCACTACACCCATAAGGTAGGCATTGCACGTCGGTTATGTGAGAGGTAGCCATTAGTGCTCGGCTTGGAACGCTTGAAACAATAAGCGGTCCATGGGTCTTGGCGGTTGAGTGAAAGCTCCCACAACTACAATCAAGATGAATATTACCAAGCTCAAAATTGAAGCTCAAAGCATCCCATAGCATATTTGAGTGTATAGACCAATGCTAAGCATCAATATATATATATATATATATATATATATATATATATGAGACACTTGAATGACATTCAAGAGCAATAAGCATTTACTATTCCCTGAGAAAAGCTTGTTGTCCACTATATTATAACACTGAAATCTCTACTAAAACTGAGCCAATGCAAGGTCAATTGAAGCCCAAAAGTATTCCAAGTGATGTATCAAGCATTCCCAAGTGTCAAGCTAACATTCAAGCATCAACACCAAGCCCCAAAGGCATTAAATGACAAGAGGCATATGCTTTTTCTAGATAAATAGAGATTCAACTTTGTTATTGTAGTAATGAAATATGTGAGAAAACTAACCAAAAGTTTTCATAAATCAATCCAATAGCATCTCACATCAATGCTATATATCCCCCAAGTATTCGACATCCATACATGTGCATACGGGCATCCTAGGAAGCATATACAAGCTCCAATGTTTGAGAAAACTTTGTTCAAACCTATATTACATAGGTTTGTTGCATATTTCAGCATGGAGGTTGGGAGCTCCAATGTGCAAGTGGCCAATGCTGGGGAGTATCGAAGATGATTGCCTAAGTGTCAAAGACCATACATGAGTTGAAATGAGGTGGAATGTGGACAGTAGAGAGGGCAAGATAGTCAAACACAAATCATGCTAGCATTTCTTGCTGGTCCTACTACTCTTATTGACCTTGGTAATGGCTTAAGCAAGGCTTACGTAGCCCAAGGAAGGTCATGGAAAAGGCATAAACAAGCCTCGAAGCATTGGAGATCAATGCTCACCTCGAATGGAAGAAGCCATGGCTACCATTGATTGTGAACTGCTATAGGTATTTGAATGGAAGCTAAAGAAATCCCGGGTCGAGCTCAAGCTCTCATGGAAGATGGCTCTGATACCAATTGATGGGACTGAGCTTAGAGTGGAAGCACACGAGTGGAGGCTATAGCTATGGTGGAAGGAGCAAGAGCAAGATAAAGAGAGATGCAAGGTGTGGGAACTCCAACAGTCACAATGTGTGACTGGCCTTCCCATTATTCAAATGTCACTAAAAGAATAAAGAATGAAGTAATAGTGATGGGCACCCTCCACTTGCAGTGTATAGGTGTGTGGGTACTATCAATGTAGTAATACATGGGTAGCCATGCACATGTGCCTTTACCCCTGAACACTTGCAGCCCAAAATGCATATGGATTAGCATAGGATGAGTAAGTTAAGAGGCAATCGATTCATTTTACTTGTGTGTTTTGGATTTTTGTTGGAAACATAAGTACATTGAATTTTTAGGAAGCTAGAAGCATAAAAGGCTAAGGTTCAAAGGTGCCATTTAAAAAGCTAAAATATCAAACTTTTTGGTCTTTATTGTTGTTTATAGAAATAAAACCAAAAGCAAGGGGTTTAGAAGGATCTCTGGGCTACTTAGTAGCAAGATTTCTTCTTTTCCACAGATCTGGCATTTGGATTTTTACTTTTTTGTGCTATTTGTAAATGCTTGCGGATCAATAGAGCTACATAAACAAGGCAAGACTCTTATGAGAAGAGCACATTGGGATCATTGCTTATTAGAAGAGAAAATGAGACAATAAGATACAAATCGACTCTACATTATCTCAATAAAGCACCACTTATGCTCCTCAAAGCTAGAAGTGATTGACTTTCTTACTTGAGAAATATCTTCTTTCTCTTTTATGTTGAATTGCCCACACTTATGAGCTTTTAGGCTCATGTTAATTTAGTTGTCTAAAAAGCCTAAAGACCTTCCTAGACCACAATTGGCTAACTTTAAAGCCCTTACCCTTCCATTATGGCTATGCCAATAAGCCTAGATGTTTGCCTATTGTTGCCAAAAGGCTGGCCTAATGTTGAATTGACCATATAGGTCCTAGCGATGCTTCAATGTGACTACCTCTTCTCCTCAAATCCTCTCTCAAGATTCAAGACAACTGCCATTGTTCCAAGGAAATTTCTTTACAACTTACACACGAGGATGAGTTTGTGGCCTTGGGATTAGGTTAAGAATTCATAGGTAGTTGATTGAGTTAACAAGATCACTATATGAGTGCTAGTACCTTTCCACCTTGTTATTTTGTTGTGTCAAGGGTACTAAGTGTAATGTTTATGGTAGCTCTTAGGTCCATTAAGGATATTTCCACCTTGCCTTGCTAGGAGTCCTCTAGGGTTGTAGGCACCACCATGAATGATTCACTAGCATTGGTGGAATCAAGGGTGAAGTTCCCCAAGTATGTGTTATGTCAAAGGTCAATGGGGAAATGGTTGTGAGCTCTTGGAACTTCGTGATCTACAGAAAACAATGCCTAGACACAAGTGGCGAATGTCCTCAAGTTGTGGGTAATTCCATGGTTGAGTTTGGGTGACATAAAAGGGTTCAACATTCTAAAATTGGAGATCAAATCACCTTCCTAGGAGTTTTGTTGTGGATGCTCAGGAAAACTAAGGAGTTTTCCTTAAGTTAACGAGAGATTGTAAATTCTAGCTACAAGTCTAGGCCTTGTCTATGATATCAAGACTTTATGTGTGACTGGTCATGAATGTGGTTCCTTGAACATTGTCCTCAAGGTATTAGTCATGCTTCTTTTGATGGTATGACAAAAGGGAAGATGCAAGGATGAATTCTTGCTATGCCTTTTGTGTCTCCATGATACTTGATCTATTTATTCCAATTTCCTCTTGAGATTTAAGTAGGCAAGCAATGTGATGATGGTCCCTTACATATTGAAATGACACTCCTTGGTCTTGTGTGAATACTTGAGCTTTCTATCCCCCCTTGCAAGATTCCTCCTCCTTTGAGCTTATAGAGAGCATGCTCCTAGAGTGGATGCCTTGAGAGTTGCTACTTGTAGTCAGAGTGGTTGTCTTGCTTGTGTCTACTCACAACTATTAGCCTAAGTCTTGGTATGATGTTTGTCATAGTGTTGAGTCACAATCTAAGGTGCAAGTCCCAAGGGTTCCTAAGCATGGTAAAGTCTTGGCAAGGTGCCCTAGTTGGCTAATTTTGCTGTGCTAATGCCGCTACTATCCAATTGAGTCTTAGAGGCTTTATTAGGCCTCATCAAACCTTAGTGATCTTATTAAGCTTTAAGGGGCCTATCTCCTTTAATGGCATTCAAAATGTGGCCTTGATGGTTCTTATTTTGATTGCACTTGAATGAGGGTGCTATAATGGCCTTCCAAATCTTGCCACAATCATGGCCTCAATCAGTCAAATCAACATGGAGGGTAAACAAAAGTCCAAATGCAGCCAATTCTTGAGTGAAGGGAAGACTAGCCTTTAGGCTTAAGGTTTAGTAGAGCGATCAAGAGAAAACCCAAGGTGGCCAAGCCCAAAAGATAAAAAGCCTATACGCTTAATGAAGTTGTCGATTGCCAGGTAGGCTAAGGCTTACTAGCCTTAGTGACCAAATTGCAACATGGTGGGGTAAGCCTTTAAGGCTCAATTGCCCAGCATCCAAATGGACAACACGGTGGCCAAGGCTCAATAGTACATCGGCCAAATTGATGCACTAGCCTAGTGGTTGAATTGGCAACCAAATTAATAACATGGCTTAGCAGAGCTGAATTGTCAACATGTAGCCAAGGCTCAATAGCCTAGTGACCAAATGGATAATTATGGTGGCCACATCTTACAAGCCTACTAGCATACTAGCCATCTGAATTTGACCACTATTCAAGGACCCCTTAGGCATTAAGTAACCTAATTGGCCACTTGATTAATGCAAGACCCTATAGGAAGCCTATTCAACCGATTTGGCAACATGGTGGCAAAAACCTTTATAAAGCACTAGCAAGAAATTTGAATATGCAAAGGGACATGCAAGCCAAGGTTTTCAAAATAGCGATCCATGTGGATGGTTTGCTAAAGGAGAGGAAATGCAAAAGCTATTCAACCCATAAGCATCATTACCATCCATAGCAAGAGATCTACGATACAGAATGATTAGCATAGTAGATTTACATTACAAGGGAAAGAGTGTGGGCATTATGTAGGAAATGACAAGATCCACATAATGATGCTCTTGTGCATTTTGTGGAAGACCCATTGGAAGAAGAACCATATATGAATCCTTACATCACTTATGATGAAGAAGGGTATCTGATATTGATGGATTTTAGACAAGTTCTAGTTATGGCTTTGGTGGGTAGGCAACAATATTAAGCCATGGGAGGGAACCCACCAGAGGAACCTCTAACCTATTGGACATGATGTGTAGTCACCCAAGACACATATCATTTAGATACTCAAAAAAAGAACAAGCAAATAAATATAAGTCTAACTTGAGATGTCAAAAATGTGATGTCACACATTTGTATCTTTATTGCCCTAGGTGGAAACCCTTCACTAGGCTAGTAATTGCACCATTAGTGGCACTTGAACTCTAGCATTGAAACATTTGAAGATGATGCCACACAAATCCCTTGGATGTCATGACTAGACCCCAAGTGAAACATGCTAGACTTTTTTAGTGCTTGGACCTAGCAACTTGGATGCCTCATCCATAGACAAAAAGAACCAAAGAAAAGAAAGAAGAGAGTTGAAGCAAAACTAATGCTCAAAATAGGTAGTGCCACAATGATCATAATAGGAAAGTAAGTTTCTAACATGGAAGTAGAAACATTTTCTCTAAAAATAAAAGAGAAGGAGAGTGCCAAAGTTGGAGAATACCCCAAACCCAAGCAACATTTGGCCATAATAGACAAGGTGATAAGCTATTTGAAGGAGGCACAAGTGCATCTCCAAGATGTTAAACTGATAGTAAAAGAGGACTTGCAAGACTTGTCAACTATGAGTTTGCTCGCCCACTTCTCCTAGTTACATGGGTTCATAAGAAAACCAAATGCTAGACATATCTCATCTAGACACAACAGGTTCTGTAGCTATCAAAGCATGACTATTGAAGACAAAACATTGAGGGGTATGAGTAGGAGAAACCAAGCACTAGCTTACTGGCTACGTTAACCTCAATGTTTGTCTCCTTGCTACTAGGATATTTGCTGAAGTAGAGCCCTTCACTTTGGAATGCATCAAAAAAGTGAATAGAGGGACAAAAGGAGCCAAAATGACAACTCCACAAGACCATGATGTTGATATGTATGTACCCATCCAACCCTAAACCCCACAATTGGAATTGTACAAGTAAATGCCTTCTAGGAAGGGACAAAAATGCACATAATCCTTTTTATTGCATTAGGAAACTCCATCTAAAAGGGGATTATTGACATGGGGTAAGATTTAGTATTCCTAGCCATATAATTCTACAAGCTTGGGACAATCCACCTATGGAAAGTGCACATTTCAATGTCATGTTGGCCAACGAAACAAAGATCATGCCATTTGGTGTGCCAAAGAATTGGCCTATTAAATCACAAGTATTAGTTTTTCAATGAACTTCATTGTCATGATGTAAGTGGAGTATGATATCCTACTCTATCAATACATCCCATGTCCTATGATGATGAATAAGGTTGGATGCATGCTATTGAGAGAAAAACAACAATGACAAACCAAGGAGCCAATTGAAGGGCCAACCAAAGTAAAGAAAGTTGATTTAACTAAAGGAGGAGAAAAGCACAGGCCATTCTTCATAGCTGAGATGACCTCATCGAAGATGAGGAGACTAAACTTATAAGTCTCTTACATGAGTTCAAGCATGTGTTTGTGTGGTCACTCGGGGAGCTTAAAGGGATAGATCCTAGCATCATCACCTGTAACATCCCCATGGTACTCAATTAAACAATGCTCTTATCCAATGAATCTTAAGCATGCTCATGCAATCAAAGAGGAGATTAAATAACTCTAGAATGCTAAATTCATTTATGAAATTGAGCACATGGACTACGTTTCCCATATCGTCATCATGTTGAAGAAAAATAAAAAAATCAGAGCATGCGTAAACTATAAAAAAGTTAATATTGGAATGAAGAGAGATAATTACCCATTGTGCTATGCTGAACACATGTTGGAGAGGATTGCAAAAAAACAAGGCTATAATTTCCTTGATGGATTTTCAAGTTATAACCAAGTGTAAGGTCATCTAAATTATGGGCACAAAAGAGTTATAGTTTCCTTGATGGATTTTCAAGTTATAACCAACTTTGAGGTCATCCAAACAACAAGCATAAAATGGCTTTTGCGAGTGGATGGGGAGTGTTTGCATACAAAAAAATACCCTTTGGTCTCGACCAAAAATCTAGTCACATTCCAATAGCTCATGTGCAACATCTTCAAGGGCATACTCCAAAAAGGTTAGAGGTGTTTGTGGATGATCTTTTCATACACACAAATTGGATAGAACACCTAGAAAAGCTTTGAGATATCCTAGGGCACATAGTTTTTAAGAATGGCACATAGTTTTCATACACACAAATTGGATAGAACACAAGTTGGATGATCGTATCCTAGGGCACATAGTTTTTAAGAATGGTATTGTAACTAACTTTTCAAAGGTCAAGATCATTGTTGATTTGCCACCCCCAAAAAACTATGTGATATTATCAAAAGTTTGTTCTCAACTATGCATTGATCGCTCGATGTTTGTATAAACTATTGATCACTTTCGAATGGACTCAAAAACTCAAATGCACCAACAAGTCATTAAAAAAATCTCTAAAAACATCACCAATTTTACAAGTCCCAGATTGGAATGTGACCTTCCATGTGGACATTGATACTTCAAAGTTTGAAGTGGGGGCAATTTTGTCCCAATCTAGAGAACACAATCTAGGCTATGTAGTGAACTTTGCTAGTTCCCAAGTCTCCAATACTAAGAGAAACTACTCTACCACAAAGAGAGAAGGATTGGCAATGGTGTTTTCTATGAATAAATTTTGCCATTACAAGGCCTTGTTATATCCTGTAAAGAAGCCATGTGCCATAGGATGCATAGCCAAGTGGTTCCTGCTCCTACTCTCAATTTATTTCTTAGGATGCATGGCCAATCATCTATCTTAATTCCCTAACAGAGATCTTGTAGAAAAGTGTATTGTAGACATCTCTTAGATGCACACTTGTTTATAATCTCTAGAGAAGAGGATCTCTTTAAAGTAGAACTTACTCCTTGTTAGGCGGATGATATTGTCAAGATATTAGAAAAAGAGATACAAGATTTCCTAATTGAAAAGGCTTGGCTTCACCATCTCATAATCAAGGCGCAATCCTATCTGCTTATTGCGGGGTAGTTATATCAACTAGGCCAAGATGGCTTGCTGAGATGATGCATTTGTGAATATGACATGCATGAACTTTTAGCTAAAGCTCATGCAAAAGTTGCAAGAGGTCATTTTGGTAGGAATTTTATAGCTCAAATATCATACAATCTCAATTGTGGTGGTCTACGCTTTTCCTTGATGTCGCTAAGCTCATAAAATAGTGTGATGAATGCTAATGCACAAAAGTTCCCATTAGAAAGGACAAGATGGAGCTCACTAGTGATAACATGACAACCCTTTGAAAAGTGGGGGATAGATTTTGTTGGGCTCATAAGTCATGTAGCTCAATATTCACAAGCTAAATATATCATTGTTGCAATTGAGTACCTAACCAAATGGGATGAGGCCCTAGCCGTAAAAAATGATGCATGGATAACATGAAAAGTCTTGTGGGATCATGCGATCTCTTGATTTGGTTGCCCATCAAGATTGTGAGAGAGTAAGGCATGCACTTCATTGATGGGGTGATTTTACACTTGCTATCCACATTCATTATTATTCATTGAAAATCTTCCTCCTACTACCTATAAGAAAAGAAATAGCTATATGGAAGCTACCAACAAAACTCTTGATCAACATGCTAACCAAAATAGTCCCAACTTCTTCAAGTGACATAGATGCTAAAAACCTCATTTAAGTTGACATATGACATTAATACCATCATGCCAATTGAATTCTTTGTCCCAAGCTTAAGAGTGGCTACGCATGAGAGATGGGAAGGTCAAGAAGCTTGCACTGACTTCTTTTGGTAGGGCTTAAACAATTATCCAAGATTAGATTATTGGAAATGCATGCTCTAAGTTGCAAAAATCTTGACAAAAGGCCAAGCTTAACCAACACATCAAACTAAGAGATTTTCAAAAAATCAACTTAGTGTTGCTTTATTTTGTTAAAGGCCATGAACAAAAACATAAGTTTAGTCCTAGGCACTTTCCATGTACAATCAATCAGTAGAACCAACAATGTGGAAATTGAGATGCTTGATGGCAAAGGCATGGGTTTTTTAATGGTAGTCGAGGCATAATATATTATTGCTGATGCATCCATTGCATGAACCCCCAATGGCATTGCCACTTATTGCTATAAGGGCTATTAGAATCACCAAACTTGACCCCCATGAAGAAATCACATAGAATGAATGCCCTAGTTGATAAAGGTGATGATTGTAACATCATGATACAATGATTGGATGAGCATTGGGTGCACCACTACTAACTCCAACAATAGCAAAAGTGAATCCATATAGAAGAACTTCTTATGCACTATTGGAAAAATACCAAATCATATTGATTATCAAGATTGAAAGTCTACCAACTATTTACTACCTCCTACCTAACATTGAAGGAGTTTGGAGATGAGGTATTGTTGAGCCAATCATTTAAATGACAAATTAGGGGTACATTCAATTTCAAAGTGTAATACATTCACTTGGAGCTATCCAATGCCAAGATTATTACAACTTTCAACAAGGGTGCCTACACTTCAACCATGAAAGTAGCACCACTCACACCTTCAACATCTCTCAGTATATCTCCTAAGGAGGGTAGTGATATTCTCCTCAAACAATCTCTTAAAGCTCAAGTGGCCCACAACAAGATAGTTAGCAATACACCTAAACCAAATTGATCCACCAAAAGTGGATTGAAAGATGGCACACCAAAAGGGAGAGGTCCAGTCACACACTGATCACTCATAGAAATTAGCCCTTAGCCTAGGTAAGAGGCAACATCAACATCACAACCACAACCAAGCTAGATGAATCCCTAAGGCCTTGCTTAAGGAACGTGGTTAATATATTGGCAATAAATGGATATGGTTGCCAAATTTCTCATGTGTTGCTCTCATGATATCCCAACCATCTAAGTATAAGTTCACTTCGCCTACATGCTAGATCTAGGTGGAAGCATGCATATCAATCATGTGCTCTCTTTAGCCAAGATATCATGCAGTCTCTCACCCCACAAGATCTCCTACCATCTAGTCTTACCCACTTGACTAGTTCTAGTAACATACCAAGCAAGTAAAATGGATCGAATAAATAGTTGACGCTACAAAACTCTAAAAGGTAGAGCCCAAGTGAAAGCAAGAGCAAAGTAAGAGCTATAGCAAATGGAGAGAGAGAGAGAGAGAGAGAGAGAGAGAGAGAGAGAGAGAGAGAGAGAGAGAGAGAGAGAGAGAGAGAGAGAGAGAATGTAGGAACTTTAATAGTCACAATGTGTGACCAATCTTCCCTTACTCTCAATAGTCACTGAAAGAATAAAAAATAAAGTGATAGTGATGGCGCATGCCACCTACAATGTACAAGTGTGCAAGTACAGTGTATACTGAAAGAATAAAAAATAAAGTGATAGTGATGGGCACGTGCCACCTGTAGTGTACAAGTTTACAAGTACAATGTAGAGTGAGTAAATGTGGTTAGCTAGGCATAGGCACCAAGATAATAAGGCTATCGGAATATCCCTATGAATGCATAAAAGCTTTAAACTTATGGTATCACTCCATAAGTGCTTATTTAAGCCAATAAATATTCTTTTTTAATTTTTGCACTAGGTGTTCCTTGCTTTTCTCCGTAAAGCCCTTAGGCTGCTACATATAAATCTCATCATGCAAGTCTCCATGTAAGAAAGTCGTCTTCACATCCATCCGATAAAGATCTAGATCCAACTGAGTAGCCAATCCCAACAGCAAGTGTATGATAGTCATCTTGATTATGGGAGAAAAGACTTCATTGAATTCAACACCATGCTCCTACTTTAAACCCTTTGTAATCAATCTAGCCTTATATGCTGGCTTAGTGTGACTAGGGATACTCTTCAAGTTATACACCCACTTGCATGGCAATGCACATTTTCCATCAAGCAAGGAAACAAGGTCCCATGTATGGTTCTTCTATAGTGAATCAAACTTAAATTGCATAGCTCTCTCTCAAGAATGAGAATCATCACTCCACATAGCCTTCTCATAGGTAAGTGGCTCAGTAGAGCCTGTCACCATGACATAATCTATACAGGGCTCATAGCGATCAAGAGGACGTAAAGCTCTAGACGAGAACCTTAAAGTTGGGTATCAAGCCTATGCATCATGTCCTCTTTGTCTAACAAAATGATCTTCTACAAAAGTGGATCCTAGGCTATTATATCATCAACTGCAGGCTATCTAGTTGATTGTACTATAATAGGAGGGTTCTCCTAAAAGACCACCCTATGTACCTCAACTGCCTACTTAGGTTGCTTATGCATATTCTTCTCAAGGAAAATCACATCATGGCTATGAATAACCTTCCAAGCCTATGGATCTCGACGGTGATAGCCCATCTCACCTGCATCCCCATACCCAAGAAAGATGCATTTGACAAACTTTGGATCCAAATTATTGTACTTGACTTTGGGAATATGGCAAAAAGCCTCACATCCAAAGACCCACAAATGTGCATATGAGGGAAGTCTCCTAGACTAGACCTTCTTTGAAACTTGAAAACCAAGAGTAGTGTATGGGGATTTATTAATGTGAAACATAGCAATAGTAATTGCATCAACCCAAAAGTACTATAGTAACCCTATTTGACTAAGCATATTACAAACTCTTTCTTAAATAGTAATATTCATGTACTCTATGATACCATTCTAGGGTGGGCTATATGGGTTAGTCAACTAATGCAAAACTACTAAATGCCTTAGTGACATATTCACCCCCATTGTCGAATCTTAAACATTTTAGCCTATATCCAAATTGGTTCTTAACAAGAGTAACAAAGCACTAAAATATAGCCAAAATATTTGATTTCTCCTTAATAGCATAAGACCAAATCTTATATGAATAGTCATCAATAAATGTCACAAAGTACTTCGCACCACTGAACAACTCATAGGGCATAAGGCCATACACATCAAAATGCACAATAGCCAAAGGCTCACCCATGCACATAGAATCTAACTTTTTATGCAAGTTACGAGGCTCCCAGCCATAAAGATAATGATTACATGAAACAAAATGTGAGTAATCAAGAGGTAGAAGATACTACAAATGAGTCAATACTTTCATTCCTTTCAAAGACATGTGCCCAAGGTGATGATATTGTAAAGATACATATGATAAGGCAACCACAACCAATGCATGGTCAATAGACCTAGATACAAACAAAGGATAGAGGCTACTAGCCTTGGCACCTTGAGTGAAAACAAGGTGACTATGGGTAATCTTCCATGCAAAATCACCGAAAGAGACATGATATCCTATATCATCCAATTGTTTAGTAGAGAGTAGGCTTTTGGTCAAAGTTGATACATGATATACATTATGCAAAATGAAACAACTACCTAAAGTAAATTGTAGTCTAACATCCCCAATGCCAATGATATCCAATGCAGTGTCATTTCGCTATCTCATAGAACATATAATGTTGTGATAGGTATGAAACCAATCCCAATGTGGAGTAATATGAAAAAAAGCCCCTGAATCAAGTAGCCAATATTGAGAGTAAGTATATGAACTATTAGTTAACTGAGTAGCTTCAAGAGATGAAACAACTAAGATATAGTCGTCATCAAACTCAAGTTGCACTACATTTGTCTCTTCAATCTTCATGTTGCACTTACTAGGAACAATGATATAATAATCAAACTTTACACTATTCGCACTTTTCCCTTGCCTTTCTCATTGTGCCTATCATTGTGCATTTTATGGCATTATGGCCTAATACAACTTTATTGTCCACAATAATGATATGTCAAAAAGGACTTACAATAGTAGGACTTATTGGGAGATTGCCCATGAGATCGAGACTTGCCCTTGTAGGGTTGTGAGTCTCTACCACAGTTATTGTTGCCATCACTACCATTTTTGCCTCTAACAATCAATGCATGAAAAATGTAGGTTGCATCAATGTTCTTCTTGTTTACCTTTTCTGTCATGTGAAGCACTCTTTACATAATTAGGTTTGAACCACTCTCAGGGGGATGATCACTTATAATAGTACAAAATGTGTCCATGACTCAAGCACTGTAACAAGCAATAACAAAGAATTTATAATATCTTCAAACTAAATGCCTTGTGATCCAAGCTAGCTGAAAATGGAATGAAAATCATCAAAATGAGTAGATGTAGTCATACTCTCGTTCATGTGAAGGTCCATAAGCTTCTGTAGCTAGTACAATTGAGATGCAAGACTTTACTTGTCATAAAAATCACAAATATTTTTCCATAATGCATAAGCATCACTCTCAGTGTCAATGACATTAAAATACATCCGCTTTGATAATGACATAATGATAGTAGAGTTACATAGCTCATCAAGTTTTGCCCAATCCTCTACATCATAAAGCTCAATCTTTATGCCCCCTAATTTCAATGGCTTAACCTGCCTCTTCTACACCAAGACTTGCTATATTTGTGTCTTTCAGTATTGGAATTTATTACCATCAAGATTTTCAATGTTGAAAATAGCACTATCAATTGAAGAACCTACCATAATGACCTCAAATGCCTACAAATGACAAGAGTACATGCTACTATAAATTTAGCAAACCAACCCCAAAGCTGATCCAAAAGGGTGGGCAAAAGGGTGAGAATAAATTAGGGTATAGCTATCCCACAAACTGCAAGTAGTAGAGTGCCAAAACAAATTGTCCATGCTCCAAAATAATGCTAAAAATTATAATTACATTAATACTAAGATAAAGACAGTTGTATATGTCAAACCAACTATGCACAAATAGCCAAGAAAACAAGCTCCCATTGTCAAGATACAAAGAATGCAACTAGTAGTGAGTGAGCATAGACCATTCGTACTAAATATTGTCATGAA
The DNA here is from genome assembly GCF_053477565.2 of Lygodium microphyllum. Classification (NCBI taxonomy): domain Eukaryota; kingdom Viridiplantae; phylum Streptophyta; class Polypodiopsida; order Schizaeales; family Lygodiaceae; genus Lygodium; species Lygodium microphyllum. Next base: position 77,184,583 of record NC_141150.1, on the reverse strand, counting down.
CTCAAAGTGTTAGTAAACCATATATCTCATGCATGTAGAAGATCTCAAGAGAAACTATAGAGATTAGTCAAATGCACAATTGACCAAGCAAAAAGTAATGGTACTCATTACACAATCAAATGCATGTAGAAGATCTCAAGAGCAATTGTAGAGATCAGTCATTCACAAATGCACAATTGATCGAGAAAAGAGCAATGGTACTCAGTACATAATCAATATACATGTATACATCATTGATAAACTACTAAAAGATGTAAGTGCCAGTGTCCAAAGCATACAAATCAAATTAGTCCATAAGCGAAGGCAATTGCATCCAATAGTATACAAGAGAGCATATACACAAACTAACAATCCCATTGTCTCAAACAACCAAGTTCTATGAAGTAAGTACAAGCAACTCCCACTACAAGTGAATTCAGAATGGAAAGTGAGCAAGCAAAGATCAATACATATACATCAAAGCATTCAAGAACCCCAAGCACATCACAAATAAGAGTATAAATGTCCAATGAAGCTTCAATACTCATAAGTGACTAAGCATGGAAACTCAAAGCAACTAATATATCAAGTGTAGCTCAAACCCAAGTGTTAAAGCATGTCATGACCATATTCGAGCTCATACATCAATCCTAAACATCACCATAGACATGTAACATACCCAAAACACCATATAGGCATAATAGGCATTTAAAGCATGAAGCTCGATGTTGTATGCTTGCTACTAAGACTGTTATTAGAGCAATAAATATGTCGATGCCTAGGCTAATCAATATCTAGTTAGCCTAAAATCCTTTCTAGATCATCAATGCATCATCTGGGCATTGCAAACATTCCCCAATAAGCATTACTAGAATAAATAAATCAAATAGTTGTTGTTCAAACCAAAATTGTTTTGTTTTGTGTAAAGTAGAGAACTAAAAACTACATAGAACTAGCTCTATGAGTGCTCAAGTCTATAGCTCTCATCACATTCTTCATTTCTAGCTATAGAACACTTGAATCTAATAAAGTATATAAAAGGTATGCCAAAATACAAAAGTGCTATCAACCTATCATAGCTATCCATGACTTTTGTAGCATGCTTTATGTCCACCCAAAATGTATAGAATGACTGCTTCTCAACTCAATAAGCAATCAATAAGGCTCAAGTAAGCCATGGGAAGCTCCTTGACAAGTTGGGAGCAAGTTGGAACAAGTTAGTAAAGACTCAATGCATACCTTGAGAGGAAGAAACAATGGCTTCCATGAAATCTTGAGCTAAAGTTTCTTCACAAGATGAAGCAAATGATTGTTGAAGCTCCTCAATTCCAAGCTCTAATACCAATTGAAAGGTAGAGCCCAAGTGGAAGTACACAAGTGGAAGCAAGAGCAAATCAAAAGCTATGGTAGATGGAGCAAGAGCTATGGTGGATGGAGTAAGAGAGAGAGACACTGTATGTGGAAACTTTGGCAATCACAATGTGTGAGCAACTTTCCCTTATTTAATAGTCACTAAAAGAATAAAGAAAAACGTGACGATGATGGGTTCTTGCCACTTGTAGTGTACAAGTGTATCAGTACAATGTATAGTGTGTAAATATGGGTAGCTAGGCGCCTTTACCTCCAAATAACAAACTCACCACTTGTTGTAGTCTAGGCATTCATTGATGAGCTCTCAAGCTTTGATGATCTTGTCGAGCATGCACTTACAAGCTTTGCATCCTTTGACCCCATGAATTTCATGCAAGGTTATAGTTCCTTGCTAGTTCCTCTAGGCTGAGCAAGACTGACTCTCTCTCTCTCTCTCTCTCTCTCTCTCTCTCTCTCTCTCTCTCTCTCTCTCTCTCTCTCTCTCTCTCTCTCTCTCTCTCTCTCTCTCTCTCTCTCTCTCTCTCTCTCTCTCTCTCTCTCTGTGTGTGTGTGTGTGTGTGTGTGTGTGTGTGTGTGTGTGTGTGTGTGTGTGTGTGTGTGTGTGTGTAGCTCTCAAGCTAGTGTCTTAATACCAATACTACTATATGCCGATGATATTGTACTCATTTTAGACTCACAAGAGGGCTTAAGCCCCCTCTAGCTCTCAAGATGGATTGTTAATACTAATATTGTTATATGCTGATAACATTATACTGATGCATACCCTCGAGCAAGAAACTCAAATAGAGAATACTTTGGGAAGCACATGACTCCCCCTTTTTTAGGCCATCCTGAATATGTCTAGGCCCTCAACACAGTTAGAAAGAGCTACCATTGGGGAAGGCTTAAGGGATACGTGCTCAAATATATCACGGAATGTTTGTCTTTCCAGCGCATCAAGGCGGAACATGTCAAGATGCCTGGGAAGCTGAAACCTCTTGACATCCCCCAAGTGAAGTGGGAATTTATCAGCATGGATTTTGTTGATGGGCTACTCTAGTGCAAGAGGGCTACAACTCAATTATGGTTATAGTAGACATGCTCACAAGGTTGCACACCTCATTCTAGTCAAGACAAATTATAAAGATTCAAATATTACCAGACTGTTCATCAAGGAAATATTCAGGCTCCATGGGTTGCCTAGAAGGATCGTTAGTGACCGCGGCTCCCTCTTCACATCTCACTTCTAGAAAGGGATATTCAGGGCCATTGGGACTCAACTCTGTTTCAACACAGCCTATCACTCTCAAAGTGATGGCCAAACAGAGAGGGTCAACCAAGTCATTGAAGATATCCTTAGAGCTTATTGCTATCGCAAACCTAGGAAATGGATTCAATATCTACCATTAGTAGAGTTCGCCTATAATGCTTCCTACTAACAAAGCATTCAAATGACACCTTTTCAAGCATTGTATATTGATATCATCCTTCTTAGCATATTATTGAGCTACAATATGACACGTTTATCCACAATAATGATAAATAATGCCAATTTGCTAGAATCTCTATTCTGTTATCCACCTCTAGCTCTAGAGCTCCCCCTATCTCTAAAGTTTTTATAGCCTTTTGAAACTTGCATTTCACCAAATTGTTGATTTAACTTATTTTACCGATTATCACCAGCACATCCCATCCTACGGCCTCTTGAAGAGGATCTACCACGTTCCCTTCCTAAACTTGAGTAAAATGCTTGGATGTGTTCACTATTTCTTTTAGATGATTCACCCTATGCATATTGATCTCTTCAAAGATAATGAGAGAGACCAACTCATCAAAAATTGGAAACAACTTCCATACATATACAAAAGTGACAAACAATTTTCAAACCTTCTCATTTATTAAGGCCATCCAAAGTAGATGAAACCAAACCATTAACATTAGGCATTGCATATCAACAACTGCTAAGACATCTGTAATGCTTCTCACTTTTAAAACATACTCATTTACAAACATATTTCCTTTTTTCAAAGTATTCAACTCTTGCTTGAGTTAAATCTTCTATACCTTTGTATTTATTGAAAACGTGTTCTCAAAAATTATCCAAGTTAGATGTGAAGTTTCTGCATTTTTTATATATCTCAATATAGTGTTATCAACCTGTAGATAGGCAGATGCAATAAACCAAATATAACAAGTGATAAGTCAATGGCCATGTAAGAGTCATAACGACCATCGATGTGCTAACTATAGATGTGTAGACCCATCTAACCAAGCAGTCCATCATTAATGTTTGCACATATTAAGCTTGCCATCTCAATAATATCATAATGGTGTATGGTGTTACAAGCTCTTGTGATGATGCAGTCTGTGTGCTTGTGCTAATGAGTGTTGTGGGACTCTTTGGAAGCTAAAACTAATGTTTACCCTTGTAGTATCTTTGTACACACAATAGGGGCGGGAACCCATTGTAGCTTTGTATGTATGCGTTTATCATAACACCAACTCTTTCGTTTGGTTTACAATATGAAGTTTGAGGTTTGGTCTTTCCCACGGACTGAGCTTCTACGGGATACAACTTACCTGTAAGAACTCATTACACGAATTAGTGCATCCATCTCACCCTAAAAAATGTAAAGATAATAATAACTTTCAACAAGGGCACTCATGCTTCTTCAAAACATATGGTGCCACCAATGCCCACATCAAGTGTCAGCTCAAGTAAGGGGGTAAAAAACTACTAAATGACATAAAAAAGACTTAGAAAAGCAAAAGAGAACCAATGATCAAGTTAATCGCAACTAGAGAGCATCAATGTTACACTGGGTCCGTTTCTTGAAGGCTCTTCTCAACTACATTTTCTTTCCCAACCCCTCAACATTTAGTAGCACATAAAAAATTATTGGGAGGCTATTAATATTGATGGTAATGACCTTGCATTTTCCAAGTAAGGAGTTGGGTTTTCCCCCATACGGGCTGACTTTAGCTATGGTATGGATCAACTAGGGATGTCGTATTCTCATAGGTAAGGATATTGTTGTTTGCTCCTTCGTCAATTAGTGAATTGAGGACATGGTCTTTCTAGGTAGTGATTCTTAGCCTCAAATAGGTTGGTGCTATGGGGTCTTCATCTTTAGGGTCAATCTCCATGATTGAGATGGCATGCATAGCTATGGGCAATAATAGCATGGGAGGCCCATGTAGTGGATATGTTGGCAAGTATGACTTCTTAATACAACTTCAATCGAAGAAACCTATTCCTTCATCATCTAAGATTTCAAGCTCCATGTTGCTAGTTCTATTGATTTGACAAGCTTGAAAGGGTCCAAGTCCTCTAAATTTCATTCTCTATTTGTGGCATTTAATTAAATAAAGCAACACTAATTTTCCCTTTTCAAAATTGCATTGTTTGGCATGTTTGTCAAACTAAGCCTTTCTTCTCACTTTCTCACAAATATGTGCATATATTTAGCCAATATGCGAGTTTCAGATAAACATTCCAACTCTACTAGGTGTTCCGTGTATGCCTTATTTCCTTCCCATATTTCTTGTATAGCAATCATTAGGCTTGGCAACAAAGAATTCAATTGGCAAGATTGCCTTTGTCCCATATGTTAGCTTGAATAGTGTTTGTGCCCTGTCGATAGCCATTTTGTAGGCTGTTTGATAGGCCCATATAAGGCTGCCATTAGCTTGTTATCCTAGTCACTATGTGAGTTTAAGATAGTCTTCATCAATGTACTCACCAAGATTTTGTTTGTTGCTTCAGCTTGACTACTAGCTTGGGAATAATACAAGGGTGATTTTTTATGGATTACTAAGAAGATGAATAGAAAACGAGTAATGGCTTTATTAATGACATGTGTGCCCTGATCTCTTATTAGTTCAATGAGGCAACAAAACCTTGGGATCACTTGCTTTGAATAGCAAACGAGTAATGGCTTTATTAATGACATGTGTGCCCTGATCTCTTATTAGTTCAATGAGGCAACAAAACCTTGGGATCACTTGCTTTGAAAGGAACTTTGCTATCATCCTAGCATTATTTTTCTTGTTCACTCGACCATTTTGTGAGGTAGTCAATGGCTATGATTATGTATTTATCTTGTGAATATTGGGCTATAGGACTTTTCATGCGGTTGTGTCTCCATTGAAGTGTCCTCTTGCAATTCCCCCAGATGCCTCTATGAGTACATCGTGCATCTCATATTTTCAAACACATTGTCTTAGTAATAAATCATGTCCTAAATAATTGATAGAGCTAACTAGCAATTAACTAATAGGGTTAAACCTTTAGAATGAGTCAACTTAATCTCATGTTCTTAATTAGACGGTTTGGGGTCCCTTTTTCCAAGATCTAAACTATATTGTTTGCCCAGTAGGGTGTAAGGTCTATTTTATAAAGCTCTTCTTCTAGAGATCTTTAAGAGATGAGCATTAAAAATATCATCCATTATGCCTTGCTCAACTGCTTCTCTAATGGCTTTGTGGGACATGTGGTCAACCATGTAGTGTTGTTTACCCTTGCACACTACTGAGAGCTCGATTTTAGGACCTGATTTGGACCCATTCTTGAAGCGTTGAAGCTCATTTTGGAGCCGAAAAGTGCCTAAGAGGCGTTATAGAGCCAATTTTCATGAAAAATCAAACAGTGGCAGATGGTCGAGCTAGAGAGTTTTCCTAAATGCATCTCAACATCAGTAATCCAACGCAAGTCTCAGTTTGTCAATCGAAGGTTTTTTGACCCCACATTTAATCCCTGCAAGGTTGGGCATTAAGTAGCTACCGGATCCGAAAGTCGTAAAGTGCATGGGAGAGGCAAGGTTGATGGACTTTCGACGCCACGAAGTCACTTGTCCAGTTGAATTGCAAATCGGAGTTCGTTTGCCCCCTCAAAACCGAAATATCCACTTGCGAGACAACGTGAACACAAAAAGATGAACCGGTTATTTTAACGTTTTAAACCTTAGGCTTAATAAAAGCCTTGAAATTAATGCAAAAACTATCAAACAAAGGAAAGTGTTAATGTGCCTCCCCATTTTTGCTTGATGCCTCTTTGATTCAAACCAGTTTTTGGAGAGAGAGAGAGAGAGAGAGAGAGAGAGAGAGGGAGAGAGAGGGAGGGAGATTCTCAATCAGGGCAGAGAGAGGAACAAGATGGCTCTAAGCTTGCCCGTTTTAATGGAGGATTGAAAAATCTCATTTTTTAGTCTTTCTCTCTCCTCCCTCTCTCTCCCCTCTATGGGATGTTCATTCGCATTATCTTGAAGGAAAAATCGAGAAGGAGACTAAAGAAAATGATGATGGAGATAAATGAAGTACTCAAGATTGATGTGTAGCATGGAATTGAGAGCAATGGAGGCTCTATCCGCTGGTCACGCACTCATTCAATGTGTCTCAGGTTTCATAGAAACACGGTATGACTATTTTTTATGAAGGAAATGAAGGTTTTTTTATATTTTATGATGGAAATGATGTTCTTATGCGATGAAAAATTGTTTGAGTGCTGGTTGAATCATGTTTAATTGTTGTCTATCAGAAAATTCTGATTTCATAATGATTTGCATACGCCATTTAAATCCTGCAAAACCCAAAATGCAATTTTTAAGGGTAAAATGATGGTTTTGTCGTTTTGGGTGGGTAAAATGTATTTCTATGGGAAAAATGGAAAATAAAATTGAATTTTTAGTATGTTGAAATGATTGGTATAAGAAAAATAAAAAAATAATAGTGATTATTGACAAATAAATGCATTAAAATAAGGAAAAATAAGGAAAAAATAGAAATAGCTTCATAAAAATAAGGAAAAATATAATGAGTGATTGTGAATATATGGTAGTGGTGGAGCATGAGGTTTAGCCTCAGTTTATCCTATTTCTTTGTCAAAGTTTGTATTTTATCGCTTTTCATACATCAAAATATGACAAAATGAACCCCTACACCTATGCAATGGAAGCACTACCTAAAAGTAGGTGATGGGGTGTTTGAATAATGCAATTAGGGTGTTGTTTATTGCTGATTTTGTTGATGCATATCATGATATAGGTTTCGTCGTATTTCAATTGAGAGGATAGTAGCATGAGCATTGTCTCGATGCTATCCTTACATCGTCGCAACGAGTTAGTAAATAAGCATTGGAAAGCCTGGTTGTGTACGATACGTTTCTCATTGAAAATTATGTTTGAGCACATTAGGATCATCCACTTTTGCATGTGAATATCAACCATGGTATCAGAATATGAAGAATTGGATGCATAGCACTTGTTTTTCGTTATGATGACCTACTCTTGAGTATGTGAGACAACCTAATCTGTAGGCTAGTCGATAGTTTTTGGGAATTGTTTAGTAAGGACACATGGTATCTCTTGGAATACGTTCAAAATGAAAGAGTAGAGCTTGCATCGTGTGTACTTTATGTCGGTGTGACACATATTAGGGCCAATCCCCGAGGTGTAAGAGAGTCGCAGTGGAGCCGGGCAGTCAGTCGAGAGGTGATTTCCTATGTATGTGCTACGAGGTATTATGCCTATATGTTATGGGATCTCCCTCTAAGGAGAAGGGAAGGTAAACGTTGGACTGTGTCCTAATATGAATGCAACGACGTGTGGGCCTTAGACGCTCTTGGCTACGAGGTCGTGTAGGGTGTTGTGTGTGTGTGTGCATGAGGTCGGCTAGTGCCATAGCCAGTGCCAGCCCATTTTAGGTCCCATCAATGGTGCATTTGTTGGGAGCTGCCTGTAAGTAGCAGTTTCCGAACCTAGGTTGTAAAGTGACCTAAGTTTATACTTCCCATTAAAAGTGTACTAAGCTAACCATAAAATGGGGTTTATTCAAGGATGGAAAACCTTGGCTTTCCCTATACAAAACTTACTGATGGATTTAGTTAGTTATGTAGAGCATGAGTCCTCTATAGAAGACAGTTTAGGTGATGAGAAGAGGAACCAGTTAGTGGTTACCCCATCCTCTAATGTGATGGCATGGGCCGAGGTTCGCCTTGGTGTGGTCTCTACCCAAGAGAAATCATGTATAACCATCCATCAACCTAGAGGGCATGGAACAAGTATGTTGGAAGCTATGGCGGTCATGGCATCAACAAGTGATTATGCTAAAGCCGTAGTGCTATGGGCAAAACTCGACATACAGTGGAATACAATTATGGCTGAAACATCCCATGTGGTGGGGCATCGTGCCAAAATTTTAGGTATCACAAGGATGTTAGAATCCCTAGGTGTAAAGGGAAAATCGTTGCTTAAAAGGCACGGTCCCTAGGTCCTAAGTGCTAAGGATAAGTTTGCTTTTGATGAGGGGCAGAAGCTTCTAGATAAAGCCATCATGGAACTGCCTAAGAAGGGCCAATATATGGAAGATCCTTTAAGAAAGGGTCAGAATGACATGCTAAGAGCTATAGGACTACCTAGACCACTCTATGAGTTGGCAGAAAGGGATGGCAAGGATAATATTAACCTCCCTACACCAGTAAAGGTGGAAATGGAAGAGGTTGGAGACCCTAAGACACTAGAGTTAGGTCATGAATATGAAGATTTTAATAGCCCAGTGCTAATCCCAAAGGAGAGGACTAAATGCCCTCCTCCTTATAGGGATCTCCTAGTATTTCATGGGTTGGTAAATGAGGACCCAATGTTGCACTTAAAAGAATACGGCCTAACTTGCCTTGCAAGTGGATTCAATGATATTCATCAGATGCTTGTATTTTCTAGCACCCTGAAGGGAGAAGTTAGGAAATGATACTGGACCCTCCCAAGAGGGTTGATTAAATCATTTGAGGAGTTGCACGATAAATTTTTAGATGAATATGAAAAGAAGATGCCTATGACCCAGATCTTAGGGCAACTTATGCAGATAAGACAAGAGTCTTACCCTTTTGCTAAAGAATACGCTAGAGCCTTTTATGATATTCGTAAGGCTTTGGCCAAGAAGAGCTACTATATTACTAGGTGATGTGCTATGTGAGATCTTTATGAGTGGCTTAGAGAATAATATGCAAATCCAAGTGAGGATGCGAGATCCTAAGTCATTAAATGAGGCCAAGGGGCATGTAATTGACTATGAGAGGTATATTCAAATATGTTGGGAAAGCTTTTGGAGTTTCCCCCGCTCTTTGCAAGTGAATCCAAATATCCAGCCAATTTTGCAAAGAGAAAATCCTTTTGCTAATACCAAGACAACCTTGGCAGGGGATCTTGGTAGCCAAAATCTGCAAGCAGGAAATGGCAATTCGATGAGTAGTGATAATATGCCTTTTGGGGATAAAAAGATTCCATGCCCAGCAAGTCCCATCAGGCTTGCAATAGTTCCACGAGAGGTACTTGTGATGGCAGCATTGATAGGACCATTGGGCCTATGAGTATGGATAAGCGTGCTATGAGTTGTCCTAGTCGTGCTGCTAGTAAGGCTCTTGGGAAGCCTCTTCAATTTATGGATGAATCATGCTTTCGAGTAGATACTATTCCTTTTAGTAAAAGCATGGTTCCTATGAATAAGCAGTTGCAGAGTGGACAAAGGCAAGTAAAGACATCTCATATGAAGAAGGTGTATCATGCCCAAGGTCCACCTATGCTGAGTAGAAGCGCTAAGGATGTGAGGCCATCTGGCTATAGCAATAAGTCCACATTGAGTCCATTAGACCAATGTGGCAAAATGAGGAAGTCTAAGAATATGAAAAGGAATATGAGATGGGTTTGGAGACCCAAATTTTCTAAATGTATGGTTGGTGTGTCAGATGAAGGTCCAGGAATTGCATGTGGACATGCTTTGATGGACTCCCAAGAGGATGTGACTAAAGGCCATAATGCTACATTTGACAATATGCACCATCCTAAGCTGCATCCATGTGATGTGCCTAGGTTTGAAGCTCTGTCTAGCTTGGATCATATCATTGACATATGTAAGGGTCCAAATAGAGAAGAGTTGAATTATCATAAATCCATGATTCTCCTTGTAGAAGGAGTTACTGAAAAGTTGGGACAAGCAATCCGTTTGAATGACGACCAAGAAGATGAGTTATATCAACCTAATGATGTCATTCATTTGGCTCATAGTACCCAAGAAGAGATGGCCCTTATTACTGAGATATCAGTAGAAAGGCTTGGGCTAATGGATCTACAAAGGCCCCAAATCAAGCTTTTAGCTGACGCGCATGAATAGCATGAGGCTAGTCCTCATATTTTATGTTATCCTTAGTATCTTGGTTAGTTTGATAGGATGTGGTGTATATGCCAAGAAGACCATGTATTGCATAGATTAGAATAACCTATCCATTTTAGGCCAAGATGACCATTTGTTTGTTTAGTGCGGGTATGGATTACGTTTTTTGTTTTAGTGTTGTGCTAGACAAATTAGATGGAACCTAGGGGGAGCCTTTGCTGCGTCGGCACTTCTCGTGGCCCAATCCAAGTGATATCTTTCCTTTATGAGTATCTTGTTTTTATACTATGTATGTCTAGTTACTTGTGAGGGATTTCTTTTCTTGTTGGGGGCCGACAATCAAGGCATGAAGTCCCAGGTTTAGGTTAGGTATGTCTGTGGGAGGTCTGAGTAGTTGTTGCCTCCTGCAAAGGCATTGTCAGGCATTGAAAGACCTGTTTTAGACAGCAATCCTAGTGACCTTGTTTTGCTAACCTGCTAGGCAGTCGTTCTAGGAGTTCCTGTTAGTGTGACGCAGTTAGAAAAGCGTGCTAGACAAAATGATGATACAAATGGAAAAACCCTAAATATCTATAAGAAAATATATGAATATCCAGAGGTGTGTAAAAAGGGGTTCTAACCCCTATAAAAATAGAAAAGGAAAGAAAGAAAAATCATTGAGCAGTTGTTCATCGCCTTGCGAAGGCCTGGTAGGTTCCTAGGGACAAGACAAGACCCGGGGCTGATGCCTTGTCTTCCTAGGGGTGGCATCTAGTTGAAAATAAGAATAAGAGAAGGTTGGAGCGAAAATAAAAGTGAGCATTAAAAAAGGATTATGCGTCGCCTTGTGAGGGCTTGGTAGGCTCTAGGATACCGAGACAGGTCTTGAGACCGATGCCCTATTCTCCTTGGGTCACTATGCTCATGTCCCTCCTTTTTACACGCCTGAGTATGAAAAATAAAGGTCTAAAAGGCAAGTATGCTAAAAGATAATATTTCTTGATTAGGCTATAGGATTCCTTGCCTATTCGGAACTCCTCGTTGAGTTGTCCTGAGTTAGGTAGGTAGTTCATTAGACCACCACTCAGGATGACCTCTTTGATAGTTCTTTTTAGGTTGGCCATGTTGGAGCAGTCGGTTAGTGACTAGCTTTGGGCTTTCTGTCAGATTATGCTAGGCCTACTCCTCGTTAATTTTATGCCTTGGTTTTTGGCAGGTGAGAGCTGTGATGTCGTTTGTTGTGTATCTATTTTGTATCAGCTTGATGCTCTTTATGATTATGCATGTGCAAATTCATTAATGGGATTCGACAGGCTGAGTCACCCTATCCCGTGGTCACCAATGAGAGCTAGATTTTAGGACCCAATTTGGACCCATTCTTGAAGCGTTGACGCTCGTTTTGGAGCTGAAAAGTGCCCGAGACGCGTTAAAGAGCCAATTTTCATGAAAAATCAAACGGTGACAGATGGCTGAGCTAGAGTTTTCCTAGATGCATTTCGACATCAGGAATCCAATGCAAGTCTCGGTTCATCAATCCAAGGTCATTTGACCCCCCATTTAAACCCCGCAAGGTTTGGCATTATAAAGCAGCTACCAAATCAGGAAGTCGTAAAGTGTGTGGGAGAGGCCAGGTTGATGGAGTTCAATGCCACGAAGCCATTTGTCCAGCCGGATTACAAATTGGAGTTTGTTTGCCCCCTCAAAACCGAAATATCCACTTGCGAGACAGTGTGAGTACAAAAAGATGAACTAGTTATTTTAATGTTTTAAACCTTAGGCTTAATAAAAGCCTTGAAACTAATGCAAAAATTGTCAAACTAAGGGAAGCGTCAATGCGCCTCTTCATTTTTGCTCGATGCCTCTCCAATTCAAATCCGTTTGGAGAGAGAGAGGGAGATTCTCGATCAGGCAGAGAGGGGAACAAGATGGTTGTAAGCTTGCCCATTTTAATGGAGGATTGAAAAATCTCATTTTTTAGTATTTCTCTCTCCTCCCTCTCTCTCCTCTCTACGGGCTATTTATGCGCAATATCTTGAAGGAAAAATTGGGAAGGAGATTGAAGAAAATGATGATGGAGATTAACGGAGATGCCGAAGATTGGTGTGCACTATAGAATTGAGAGCAATGGAGGCTCTGTCGGCTGGTCACGCAGTCACTCAATGTGTCTCGAGTTTTGTAGAAACATGGTATAACTATTTTTTATGAAGGAAATGAAGGTTTTTTTATACTTTATGATGGAAATGATGTTCTTATGCGATGAAAATTTATTTTAGTATTGGTTGCATCATGTTTAATTGGTGTCTATCAAAAAATTTCGATTTCATAATTATTTACATGTGCAATTTAAATCCTACAAAACTCGAAATGCAAATTTTAAGGGTAAAATGATAGTTTTGTCATTTCAGGTGGGTGAAATGTATTCCTATGGGAAAAAATGAAGAATTAAATTGAATTTTAGTATGTTGAAATGATTGGTATAAGAAAAATCAAATAATAATAGTGATTATTGACAAATAAATGCATAAATATAAGGAAAAATAGAGAAAAAATAGAAATACTCCTCATAAAAATAAGAAAAAATATAATGATTGTTTGTGAATGTATGGTAGTGGCGGAGCATGAGGTTTAGCCTCACTTTTCCCTATTTCTTTGTCAAATTTTGTATTTTATCGCTTTTCATACATCAAAACATGACAAAATGAACCCCTACACCTATGCAACAGAAACACTACCTAAAAGTGGGGGGGGAGGGGTTTGAATGATGCAATCTGGGTGCTGTTTATTGCTAATTTTTCTTATGCATATCATGATATAGGGTTCATCGTATTTTAATTAAGAGGATAGTAGCATGAGCATTGTCTCGGTGCTATCCTTACATCACTACAACGAGTTTTTGAATGATGCAATCTGGGTGCTGTTTATTGCTAATTTTTCTTATGCATATCATGATATAGGGTTCATCGTATTTTAATTAAGAGGATAGTAGCATGAGCATTGTCTCGGTGCTATCCTTACATCACTACAACGAGTTAGTAAATGAGCATTGGAAAGCATGGTTGTGCATGACACGTTGCTGATTGAAAATTATGTTTGAGCACATTAGGATCTTCCACTTTTGCATGTGCATATCAACCATGGTATCGAAATATGAAGAACTAGATGCATAGCACTTGTTTTTCGTTATCATGGCCTACACTTAAGTGTGTGAGACAACCTAATCTGTAGGTTACTCGATCATTTTTGGGAATTGTTTGGTAAGGACACATGGTATCTCTTGGAATACGTTCAAAATGAAAGAGTGAAGCTTGTATCATGTGTACTTTATGTTGGTGCGATGCATCTTGGGGCCAATCCCCGAGGTGTAGGAGAGTCACAATGGAGCCGTGGCAGTCAGCCAAGAGGTGCTTCCCTATGTATGCGCTATGAGGTATTATGCATATATGTTATGGGATCTCCCTCTAAGGAGAAGGGAAGGTAAACATTGGACTATGTCCTAATACAAACGCAAAGTCAATATTAGTAGTTAGTGTAGTGTGAGCCTTAGACGCTCCTGGCCGCGAGGCCATGTGGGGTGTCATGTGTATGTGAGTGTCAACCCATTTTAGGTCCCATCAACTACCATTGAGAAGTTTCCTCATCCTATTGTACTTATGCACATTTGTACTTTGTCACTTTTGTCTTGTTCTCTCCTCTCACTAGAAACACATTCGCCTTTAAGTGGGAGGTTGTTGGGGGTAAAGGCACGTGCCTTGCCACCCATGCATTAATTACATTGATAGTACTTGCATACCTACACACATGTATATTGTAGGTAGCGGGTGCCCATCATTGTCACTTCATTCTTTATTCTTTCACTGATATTTGAACGAAAGGTCGGTCACATGTTGTGACTATTGGAGTTCCCACATCTTGTGTGTCTCTCTCTCTTGCTCTTGCTCTTCACCACCCTCAAAATAATGGACAAAAAAAGAGAGTAAATCATGACTTGGAATAATATCTCTAATGTACATCAATTTTCATCAAGATAATCAGGTGGATTTACTTCCCTTGGCTAAATTTTCCTATAATAGTTAGAGCTCTACTAAGTAAACTCCATTCTTTGCCAACTATGGATAATACCCTAAAATAGACATTTATATGAGTCATCCAATAAAGAATCTAGGATCTATGAATGCAGTCACACTTGCCAAAGATCCATAAGGAGTTAAAGTCATGTATTCAATAAACCTAAGAAAGACATAAAGATAATGCCAATCGACAAAGGATGCAACATCCAACTTACAACATTGGAGATTGTATTTTCGCTCTTACAACAATATTCATGTTATTCTCACCCTTCCTAGAGGTTGGATAATCAAAGAATTAGGCCATTCAAGATCATTGGTCAAGTGAATCTAATCACTTATCATCTCTAAATACTATAATCCATGAGAATTCACCCAATATTCCATGTGTCAATCTTGGAGCTTTGCCATATATCCTCAATAAGGGGGAGGAACTTACAACCACCACCACTTTTTGAAATCAAAGATCACCCATAGTACAAAGTCGAGACTATACTTGATTCAAGAATATCTCACAAAAGGCTTGAATACCTTATTAATTGGAAAGGCTATGATGCTAGTGAGTGAACATGGGAATTGGCTTCCGTCTTCGCCAAGCACCTACTATAGTAAAGAAGTTTCATCAACAACATCCATTGATGCCAAAAGCCTTACTAAGAGACCCCACCGTTGCTCATGGAAGTCATCACTCACTAAAGAAGGGTAATGTCATGGACAGCATGAAACTATAGTTTCTTCTAGAAACTTTTGGAAGATTGGAGAAAGATCTAGAATATTCTAAGAAGGTTCTAGAATATTCTTTAGAACTTTCTATAAGAGTGCTCAAATTACCATTTCTTATATCATCGCTTAGGTCAATGATGCTTATCACATTAATAATATCATCATCTAGAAGCTTCCCCTTAACCTCCTCAACTCTAGTATAAATAAGGGTCTTTGGCTACAAGCCCTTTAGTCTTGGCCAACATCGATTATGAGACTCCTACAATGTAAGTCCTCTCTAATTCTAGTTCAAAGCCATGTATCTCTAGTTCTTGTCTTGTCTTGTTTTATCTTTGATCTAGTCTTGTATTGAGGCTTTTTTTTTGTATCAATCTCCTATCAACAAATATATTATTGTACTTCCTCCTTTTGTAATAAAGAAATAAGTTCTTCTTCTTCTTCTTCTTCTTCTTCTTCTTCTTCTTCTTCTTCTTCTTCTTCTTCTTCTTCTTCTTCTTCAAGTTATTCGCTTGTAAGTTGTGAGGCAATAATCCTTATCCTTGCCAAGTTCTTATCAACCTCCTAATAGATATGAAGTTCAATGCTTTGTGTTTTTAACATTAATATGCATTAGTTATTTTACTTGTGACTTTGAGTTTGAGTTAAATTGTGTAATGGTCCTAAATTAAAGTTTGATACTTTAACATTGTTTAATAAGCTATTCTAACTAAAATAGCTTATAGTTTATTAGAGTTGTCTCTTCAAATAATTGTATTAACCTCATAGTGAAGTCATAGAGAATTATGGAGGGTTGCTTCATGACATTGAGACACTTTAGGATGTTTGATCTTATCACCACCCTTGATGATATTGCATGGAAGAATCTGCCATCGTATTTGTTAGAAATTTTTGCCCAAAGAGTTTCATGAGAGAATTTTATTTCCAAAGTTTCAAAACCATAAGGATGCAACTCCCTTGAGGTTTTTGGATGATCACCAAATTGGTGCAATGCAAGTATTATTAAAACATGTTGCTAAGGTTCATAAAGCCATGCCAAATAATAAAAAGTTACATTTACATATAAACAAAAAAGTTTATGTACATGACATTCAAAACAAGAAAGCATATTTGATAGATACACCTTTCATTTCAAGCACTAGTTTGGGGAGGGCAAATGTGAGGGTACGTCATGTACAAAAAAGTTAATGTTCATGACATTTTTGTAGTCTTTAACTCATAAAAGCATTATCTATAGATCACATCAACTTTTTGGATTGTTGAACATTGTAGATTACATTTTACTAGTTAAATCCTTTACTTTTAAGTTTTTGTATCCTAATATAACATTGTTTCTTTGTATTTATGCAACAAAAGTATATGAATTTGAATATGTTATGGAGTATGAGTTAATTGCTCAATTATGTACTTTGTGCATGACGAATATGACTTGCTTTTTCACAATAATGACAAGTAAGACTAGACTTATGGCCATGAGACTTAGTAATTGCAATACTATCCATGTGTCCTAGAGTGAGATCTATTAGAGTCTCTACCACAACCATTTCCATCCTGCTAGCCTCTCATAGTCAATGCATGTAATATACGGGAAGCATGCACATTCTTTTGGTTCACCTCTTCTATCAAGAGGGCACTCTCAACATCCTGCAATTTTAGCCCATCCTTAACACATAGAACCATACGAAAAGTATCCCACGACTCAAGTAGAGTAGCAAGTAGAAATAAAGGATGCAAAGTATCCTTGAACTTAATCTCCTACAAAGATAAATGACTGATGATGGAGTGAAACTCATATAACTATGAAGTCCCTTCCTTCATGCGAAGCTCCATCAATTGTTTCAACCAATACATTTGAGATACAAGACTCTCCTTTGTCATAAAGATTCTTAATATGTATCCAAAGCTCATATGTAGTCTCATTTTCAATTACAACATTGTAGTAAAGCTACTTAGAGAGTGATAAAATGATTGTGGACTTGTATAGCTCATCTAGTTCATTGGCCATAATGTTTTCAAGTTTGGCAACCCCATTTTTAAGTGGTCTAACCTAAAATTTCTACACTAAAACCTGCCATATCTTGGTCTTCTAATAGCTATAGTTGGCCCCATCTAGTTTCTCAATATTGAAGATAACACTATCTTGAGAACCACTAGCCATAATGAGACCATGCAAGTGCACAAAAGGGAAAATAAGGCCACTATAATACCCTACAAATCAGCCCCAAAGCCACTGCTAAATCAAACCCGAAATAAGAGGTACTAACAAAATAATGAGTTGTCTATAAACTATAGTCAAGAGACTGTCAAGATAAGGTAACTACTCTCATAAATAGTGCAGAGAATTACAATTACAACATAAGTGCAATAGTAATAAATTAAAGCCAAGTAGGATCTATTATTGATAAACTGTAAACTAGAACTACCACAAATATCTTGCACAATGTAGGTATGTACGAACAACTAGTAGTCAACAATCATGTGACCAATACCCAAAGCTATCAACCTTAGAGTGTCAAAGGGGGAATACATCCAATGGCAAAAAAATCATGCATGTAGTAGGTCTCACGAGAAACATTAAGTGAAGATCCCATTGTCTCACTATAAAGAGCTCAAGCTCTCAACTGCAGTCCTATGCATAATAGAACTTCCAATGTCAGTAAGTAGCTCAAGACATAAAGCCAAATAGCTCCCACTAAAATAGAAGTCGAATGCCAAATGAGCAAGCAAAGCTCAAAACATCAAGTGAATAGCATTCATACATCCAAGATCCATATAGCACATTTGAAAGCATAAAACCTAATATGGTCTTCAAGCCTGTAATTGCATAACCCACTAAAGCAACCAAGGCATGTAACCACAGTCAAGATGAATGTTGCCAGGCTCAAAATAGAAGCTCAAGAGCATTCAAGAGCATATTCAACCAATGTGCTAGGTATCAATACATTTGTATGAAGCACCCGAATGGCATCCAAGAGCAATAGGCATTTAGTGTGCCCCGAGAAAAGCTTGTTTTCCATTGTATTACAGCGGTGAAATCGCTATTAAAATTAAGCCAATGTAAGCTCAAATTTAACCATTAGCACCTCAAGACATTTGCCAAATATCCTAGCATCAATGCATATGCATATGGGCATCAATAGAGATTGGAGCGAGCTCTAATGATTGTCAAAACCCTGTTCATATCTATATTACAGCAAGTCTATTGTATATGACAACAAGTAATGGAGGTTAGGAGCTCCAAAACTCAAGTGGCAAATGCCGGGAGGTGTACCAAAGGCTGCCCCAACTATCCAATAATGCCAAATGCCACACGAGAACTGGAGAAGATGGGCACTAGGTTAGAGAAGATGGACATCACAAAAGGCGCAAATCACATTAATTGTGTTGGCCCTATTGTTGTTGATGATGTGGACCACCTTGAAGACTCAAATACTATGGGGAAAGGCCCAATGCAACCCTAGAATAAGCCTTAGGGGGCAAAAGCAAGCTGAGAGGGAGAAAAGATCAAGTGCATAGTATTGAAGGTGAAGCCATGGCTACCGTCGTTGTAGAGTTGAAGCTTTTCAAATATGGGTTGAAGAAAATTGAAGGGGAATAGCTCCTCAATGCTAGTGCAATGGCTCTAATACTAGCTGAAGGGAGTGAGCCTAGAGTGGAAGCAAGAGCTATGGTGGGGAGAGAGAGAGAGAGAGAGAGAGAGAGAGAGAGAGAGAGAGAGAGAGAGAGAGAGAGAGAGAGAGAGAGAGAGAGAGAGAGAGAGGAGAGAGAGAGAGAGAGAGAGAGAGAGAGAGAGAGAGAGAGAGAGAGAAGATGTGGGAACTCCAATAGTCATAATGTATGACCGACCTTCCCCTTATTCAAGTGTCATTGAAAGAATAAAGAATGAAGTGACAATGATGGACATCTGCCACCTACAATGTACAGGTGTGACGATATCCAACACAGAATTGGAAAATTAAAGTAATACAAGTAGCTTAGAGAACTTTTTTAAATAAATGTATCTATATTATTGGATACTTATTGTTGAATATTAGACTTGAGTTTAGTTTATGTTCCTATGCTTGAAGGTGATTAGTCCACATAAAATTTTTGTATTTTGAGGTGTGCATTGGTTGAGAGCACTTATCATTGAATGAAGCAACCATGTCTCCTCTCATTGTCATTGTTGTCATTTTGGTGAATAGTACCTTGCAAAGGCTAAAACAAGCAAAAAAGAAAACTGCTTTGAGTCTAAGGCAATAGTTTTCATATATTAATATTCCCACATAACACATTTGTGTTTAATGATATGTACTATTCTTTATGCTTCTATCCTAGTCAATAATGCAAGGCCAAGTACTAAAAAAAATAGTTATGATAATACCTTAATGATATGTACTATTGTGTACTCTTCTATCTTGGTCAATAACACGAGGCCAAGTACTAGAAAAAATAGTTACAATAATATTTTGTAACCTTTAGCTAAGTTCAAACTTGTAAAGATTATGTTTATGATTTGGTAGTATCAAGTGTCTATTCATGATAGTCAACCAACCCATTAATGAAAATATCCAAGTCATGAAATTAACAATGTAAAGAGTAAAATTAGAATCCTCTACAGGGATTATAAAATTTCATGAGTATTATTCAATTATAGAATAACAAAAGTACATGAGGAGTTACAAGTTATGTAATGCCATAGCAAAGAAAAGGGGGTTGCATGAGTAGCTAGCTGAAGCAAAAACCTATGACCCATTGAATGTAGGGTATCTTACAACTACATGTTACATACCCAAAGTAGTATCATCAATATGATTATATAAAACTGTTTAAATTATGATGAACACATATGATTATAAATACATAACAACTAGAGTAAATGTATTTAAATCATGCACAGTACAATTCATATTAATCATACATTAAAAAGGGCATCATTATGAAGGTTTACGAGCTTTCTCTTCCAAGCTATTAGGACTCAACACATCAATCTTGCAACTTTGAGCATAATAGATGATCAACCTAGAGTTATACTCATCATTCTTATGCACATCACTTGCATCCTTTGATGAAATTCGCAACCTTCCAGCTAGTTCAAAATCACATTTCTGTCAAAGGTTGCTGATTAGCTAGATCCTCTTAATTGCATATCCTCGTCATGCCATCGTTAGCCAAACTTATCAACTAGACCCTCTAGATTACATATCCTCTTTGTCAAAGGCTGTTGACTATCTAGACCCTCTTAATTGCATATCCTCTTCATGCCATTGTAAACCAAGCTTTTCATTTATTGTGTTCTCCTCTTCATCCCTACCAATGCCCCTCAAGGCTTCATATTTTGCTACAAGCACCTGACAAGAACTACACCTTACCTACTTTATAAGTAGCCTCAATACTTTTAATGCTATTAACTCTCAAGTCCATTGCTCTTTTGCACCCCTTACAAACCAACAAATCACCCTCTTTTTTGCATATGTGGTAGCATTCTCCTCCTTTAGAATCTATGCAGCCCTGAACTTTTGCAAAAAGAGATCATGTTGTCCACATTGCTCTTCTTCGCATCTCCATTGGCATTGTGAATAACCTCCCTTTTATGTGGCTATTCCAAAATCTCTATTCCATAGACCTCTATGCCCACATAAACTCTTGCCCCCATGCTTTTAGCTTTCATGTCATCCCTTGTATTCATGTATCCAACTCTTTGGCGATGTTTCTACCTTTGAAAAAAATCTCCCTCTCTCCTTCTTTTCATCCCTCCTGAAGGCCAATCTCTCATTGTAATCCCATGTCTACTAGCTTAGACACTCATCGTCACTATCTTCTCTAATTTTGGCTGTCCGTGTAGCATATCATAATGTCTCTTCACCTTCAAATGATATCATAGAAAAGGCGGGCAACATTGGTTTTTATGCACTTGTTCTTTTCTAGAAAGCTTTTGGTCCTTTCTTTTTTAATGTTATGCTCTACATGCATGCTTTTCTTTTAATAACGAGAAAATTGAGTTATATTTTTCACTTCAAAAAATAAAAAGAAGCTCCTCATTAGTTGTACATGTAAAAATACAAGTCATACATTTCACATGCAAATAGCATAAATAAAGTGGCCAAAAAATAGTTTTAATAAGTGAATAAGATATATATTTCAAAAATATCATATATGTAATCCTAAATTTAGAAGTCATTATTTATAAGTGTCATTTAATTTCACTAAAAGTATATCTCAAAATTAAATTCAAACACATTTTATTTTCTTAGATTTATTTAAAAATGTGAACATAATCATGATATAGTAGTATTTTATAAGAAAAAATAACTATAAAATTTAATAACAACCCCATGTTTCATACTATTAATAACTAATATAAGTATAACGTGGCGAGTAATGTGGTATGGTAATTGATACATAACCTCTTTTGTGTTTATATCTAAACATACATATTCTAATAATTTTATTTGTAATATAGTGTGCTAGATAATTTATTCAAATTTGTTAAATAAAAATATCGTATGTGATTATTTGTTGTTTAGACATTGTAAAGATGTTAATAAAAGATATATTAAACAAAAAATGAGAAATTCTCTCCATCATCTCTCTCTCTCTCTCTCTCTCTCTCTCTCTCTCTCTCTCTCTCTCTCTCTCTCTCTCTCTCTCTCTCTCTCTCTCTCTCTCTCTCTCTCTCTCTCTCTCTCTCTCTCTCTCTCTCTCACACACATGTCTGTTTGAGTCTCTCTCCATCCTTTTTATGGAGGAATTTTATTTTTAGATTTTTTCTAAAGCTGATTGACTTAGTTTTAAATATAACATTGTACAATGTCCTCTCACGAGTATGGTCCTTTTTTAAAGAGCAAAACCACATATACAAAACTTTTGTAGTTAATACTTTTTATTGAGGTACCTCATAGAACTGCATTAGTGTGTCCCTAGGATCAACCGACTACTGTTAGTATCCAGAAAAAACATTTTTGATAGAAGATAGAAAAACCTTCAACTCAAATTTTTGAAGGGATTTTTGAGTTAGATTACATATTGTAACATGCATGGATTGAACGAGAGAGAGAGAGAGAGAGAGAGAGAGAGAGAGAGAGAGAGAGAGAGAGAGAGAGAGAGAGATCTGGTGCAGAATAGATCAGGTTTCTTCCATTTCTTCCTCACGCTAGATCGTGATTGTGTAACTAAATTGTGTTAAGTAACTCAACCCTGGTTTGGACAGGGCTCCCACATTCTCCACCCCCCCCCCCCCCCCAAACGTGGAAAGCATTCATTTATGGACCACAACCTCACAAAAACCACATGGGATGTTTTTTAGGTTGTCCTTTACATGCCCTAATTTTTAGAGAGTGGTTGTAAGGTGACTATTGTCTTTGGTCTGTAGCTGCTTCTAATGTGTTTCCTTTAGCTAGACGCCATTGATTGTGCATTCCTTCTTGTTCATGAGTTGTCTTTGATGCTTATTGCTAGATGCAGCCTTTTGATGATAGGTGTTTTATTGTTTGATTTGTCCAATAGATGTATGCTTTTGTTTGCTATTGCTACAATGGCATTTGTTCACTAGATTTCGGATGGTGTTGGCCACGACTTCAAAGGTCTTTCCCTATGTTCTTAGCTGAATACCTCTGCACGCAGTCATGTTACACCTACTGTTAGTGCATGCTCATTTTGAAGTTATTGTGCATCTTCTGTTAGTACCTGAGCATCTCCTATTGCTATAAAATTTGACTCGTGTTCATCTGTTGTGTTGTCTTTTGATGTTACAAGCTAAAACCAAGATGGTGCTATTGTGTAGAAGGGTTTTATGCATGATACATGGGCAATTGTTTAGGTTTTCCTTTGCACACATTCCAAGAGATATATGGTTTTTCATATCTATTTGAGGACCTTGTATGGACCTAACCACTTGTGCATGAATGACTCCACCACGACTTTCTTCCTAATGGGACAATAAACACGTACTTGCTCCCCCTATTGATACTATGGTTGGATGTGCCCATCATCATAATTTCTCTTTTGCCTCTGTTGTGCCAGTTGTAAGTTATTGTGGATGCTACTTACCATTAGTGGTTGGTGTTATTTCAAATGAAGATACCAATCCATGGCATCACGTCTCCTAACTTTTAGCTTGATGATTTGCATATCTATTCTTAATCTTGGGTCTCACCAATATAATGCCCAAAAGGGATTGATCTTTGTGGAGGCTTGAAGTATGTTTTGATAGGCATGCAATAAATATAGCAAGCACCTATCTCACTCCTCATGCATTGGATCTATGCACACTGCAATCATTCCTTTGAGTGTTCTATTTTATATATTTGTTAGACCATTCGTTTGTAGGTAGTATGGAGATGTAATTTTTGTTTGATGCCCATGGCTTGACTTATTAGTTTCATGACTTTGGAAGTAGACTATTTTCCATTATTTGAGAGAATCCGATCAGGACATGAGTGATATGTAGTGACCTCATCGATTAAGAATTCAACTACTTAGTCTATTATTGCTTTTGGGATGGCTTTAGCTTCTGCCCATTCGATGAGATATTCTATGAGAACCACAATGTATCTATTTCCTTGTGTTGCTTTAGGAAATGGACCAAATAGGTCCCATCCTACAAGCTAAAATGGATGTGTAACTTGAATTGTTTGCATCAAACCTCGGTTCCTTTGTTGGTGTTTATGGGGAAGGGTAACAAGAGAGCTTTTGAGCTAGTTTTTTTGGCAACCCCTCCACCCTTAGATATACCCACCTCACCTTCCCCTTACACCACCACCACCAACACCACCATTGCTAGCTCCCCCACCACCCTTCTACCATGACCACCACCATCGGTAGCTCCACCACCGCTACCGCCACCTCTATCATAGTCGTTGCCATACCACCACCCACCATCTTCACATGCACACATACACACTCTCTCTCTAACAACATCCTTTGCCTCCCTCATTTTTTCCTTCTTGGCCTTTGCATAGAGATTTAACAACTCTATGTCCTTCACCCCACCACCTTCTCGTTTCCCCCCCCCCCCCTCTCTCTCTCTCTCTCTCTCTCTCTCTCTCTCTCTCTCTCTCTCTCTCTCTCTCTCTCTCTCTCTCTCTCTCTCTCTCTCTCACATATCTCTCTCTCTCTCTCTCTCTCTCTCTCTCTCTCTACCGCCAATGGATTAATTCTTATCTAAAAAGTTTTTGTTACTTGAATACATTAGACCAAAAAGTCACATTTACTATTACTTCAATCATAGAATAGTTTTCTATATTTGATAAGGTTTTTATTTTCTCAAATACACTATAAGAAAATAGCCATCATATGATATGTCAATTTTTAGTTTCTTATGTTTAAAAATTTCCATAAAGAGAATGGTTCATTTTTGTTCATAAGGTCCAAATATTTTTAAAACTTGAGATCTATTATATTTGGACTTTGTGAACAAAATATATTAAAATATTTGGACCTTATGAACAAAATTCAACCATTCTCTTTATGGAAATTTTTAAACATAAGAAACTAAAAATTGACATATCATATGATGGCTATTTTCTTATAGTGTATTTGAGAAAATAAAAACCTTATCAAATATAGAAGAGTCTTCTATGATTGAAGTAATAGTCTAAATGTGACTTTTTGGTCTAATGTATTCAAGTAACAAAAACTTTTTAGATAGAGAAATTTAATTGCAACTTCACATAGAGAGAGAGAGAGAGAGAGAGAGAGAGTGTGTGTGTGTGTGTGTGTGTGTGTTGATAAAGGTCCAAAGCTATTAATGTAGGAAATGCCCAAAGGTAATACTGGTATTGTAAGAGTTGCTAGAATTTTTTAAGAGAGAGAGAGAGAGAGAGAGAGAGAGAGAGAGAGAGAGAGAGAGAGAGAGAGAGAGAGAGTGTGTGTGTGTGTGTGTGTGTGTGTGTGTGTGTGTGTTTTGCCATTGAGGTCCAAAGCTATAGATATTGGAGATGATCAAATGTAGTACTCTAGGTGAGAGTTGCTAGGACTTTTTTGAAGCTAAAGAAGAGGGTACCCCCTTCTTTAATACTACTATACTTCCTTCTTTAGCTTTTAAAAAATCTAAAAATTCTCACCTATAATACTATAATGCTTTTGGGACTCTCCTAATCAATGAAAAATTTGATAGCTTTGCATATATCTTTCTTTTCTTTCTTATCAATAATTTTTGAAAAAGACACCTCTCTCTTGTCTCTCATCAATCTCTCTCTCTCTCTCTCTCTCTCTCTCTCTCTCTCTCTCTCTCTCTCTCTCTCTCTCTCTCTCTCTCTCTCTCTCTCTCTCTCTCTCTCTCTCTCTCTCTCTCTCTCTCTCTCTCTCTCTCTCTCTCATATCCAAAAGTTGTTTTTAGCTCTATCTCCTTTCTTTCTTCTCCATTGAGTCTTGATGCTTTTTCAATTGAAATTACTCAAATTCAAAGTATACAATATTATATTTTGATTTTAGAAACTAGGCAATCTATTGATAAATTACTTACTTAAGGCATATTAGAGTTTTTATGAGCAATAATCTTTAAAGCCATGTCTTTAGTCCTTTGATATATGCTAGATAAACTTGTATTCATTGTGTTCTCTCTCTCTCTCTCTCTCTCTCTCTCTCTCTCTCTCTCTCTCTCTCTCTCTCTCTCTCTCTCTCTCTCTCTCTCTCTCTCTCTCTCTCTCGTGTGTGTGTGTGTGTGTGTGTGGCAAGTCCTAACACATACACATACATGTTATTCGTTCAAAGAGTGTATGCATTGGAAGCCCTTCCCCCTAGCTTGAAAACATCATTGTTAACTAATTGAAAAAATCAAAAATGTAAATTATTCTTGCTTAACTTCTTATTTTTCACAACTTGGCATTGTGGAGCCCACCATGTCTACTTTTGAGATCATACAATCCAAGATTCTTGGTTGCTGTGAATTATGGTAGGTGTTGTTAATTTTAAGCACTTTGTTATCTATTGATTAGTTAATGCTATTCATTAGTTCAATATATGAAATAATTAGACACTATATGTAATTAGTCAAATAAAAATAAATTCAATATTTAATCAATAACTTATTTCTTAAATTATTTCTTTGTTAATAATTTAATCACTAAAAAATTTTAGTTAATTAATATATAGAAATGTAAAGAGAGAGGGGGAGAGAGAAAGAGAGATGAGGAGAGAGCGAGACGAGAGAGAGAGAGAGAGAGAGTGTGTGTGTGTGTGTGTGTGTGTGTGAAATTATGAAAATTTGCATTGAACAACCCCTTCTCGATGAAAAAAAATTTCATTAGTCCCCTTATTTTGCTAGATAGAGGACTATTAACAACCCCTTCCCAATGAAAAAAAATTCATATTCCCTTAGAGAGATAGAAGGGACTTGTGAATTTTTTTTCGCCACTAGAAAGGGGTTTCTAATAAGCCTTTATTCAGCGAAAAACAATGTCATAAGACCCCTCCTTTATCTCTCGGAGAGGACTTCCTTTGATTTTTTTTCACTGAGAAGGGGTTGTCTATATATATATAAAGAGAGAGAGAGAGAGAGAGATGATGATGTGAAAGGTTTTAAACATGTAAAGAAAGGGTATTTATTATACCCTTTGAACACACGTTATATAGATTATTTTTATAGGTACACGCCCCGGGGATACTTGAGGACATGGCACTTACACATATAGGTAAACAAATATGACTCATAAATTTTATGTGTGGCGATATTCAAAAAGGAAAAATATATAGCTAATAGTTAGCTCTATTTGTAGAGGGCCATACTGGAATTCATGTGGAAGCACCCTCGCAAGACATTGTCTCCCACAGTTGCATGATGACAAAGATGAAGTGGCGTACTATTCTCTGTGACTTGTTCAAAAGAAGAAATGCTATACGAAGTGATCATCCAAGTGAGGCATTCTCCCAATCTGTGGAGGCATTAGAGGAGGTCAACCAATGTAAAATAGGAAAGATTGACGAAGAAACCATAAACATTGTATGTGATATCATGATGACTCGTCTCCCCAATGATATCATGTATGGATCAGGGGGATCAAATTCCATCATGGAACTCCCACACTAAGAGTTGGAGTTTGTTGATGTCATGCATCTGGCTCATCACTTTCTCAAAGACGAATAGATGTTAATTTTCATTACCACAATACCCTCCATGGTAGAGCTCACTGAGCAAGTTGTAGAGGACGGGTGCTGACAAATAGAGTCAAGGTAGAGATGTTGGGCCTTGTGCATGACACAAGCTGTTTATAATGAGATGTTTATTTGTGTCATTGGAGGCAAATAAGTGAGTGTATTAAGTTACAATGTAGTCATACTAGTTTTTAAAAAATATATATCAAACATGTTAGTATTTTTGCTTGAAATGAAGGTACATATATACATGCACACAGATGTGAAATATGGTGCTCTGGAATCCATGACATATAATATAACTATGGATTAGTGGATGCAAGATACAATAGGAGCCCCAATGAGAGGTTGATATGAGATCCATTGTTGTTAAACTAATGGAGAGTTATTGTTTGGGTTTTTAGTAATTTCTTAATACCTTGATAAAATTATTGTGTGATGTAGGTAGCATGCAACATGGTAAGACTTTTTAGAGTTAATTTTCGCAAACATATACTAAAGAAGGGGACACTATATTAGATTGCAATGCAGGGTGTGGTGACCTTACATTAATAACATTGGATTCTCAAAGACATCTCATGATTGTATTAAGCAAACAATACAAGCACCACAAGTTGTGTTTCAATATGGTCAAGACAAGTGCAAAATAATTCTCGTAACTCATTCTTTTGGAAGGAGTCAGGTAAAGGCACGCTTTCTAAAATGTTTTGATGATATTGATGGCTACACTTTAGCCCTAAAATGATACTATTTATGGATAATAGCATAGAGAAGATGCAAAGCAGCCCACCTACCTCCTTTATATGCCCACTTACCTTTGAGGAAAATCCCATGGATATTGTCCTCTTAGAATATATGCTTCCCTATTTGACTATGCTAGCAAGTTTTCATGGGGGAGTCCAGGAATTTGTTAGAGAATACCCAATCCATCCTCCAATAATGGAGTTGAATTGATAGAGGATGGATATTTGATATTTGTAATAGATATGTTTATTTGTTTTTTATGCAGCCATTCACTATCTTGCAAATGCAATTGTGGATTTAGTATACTTTTTTGTAGTAAATTCTTGTAATATAGTGTGAAATATATTAGTATATCAAATTATTTGATTGTTTGCTGAAGAGTGTTAAATGATATAGTCTTGGAAAAAATAACCAATACATGTAATGAGGCAATACAAAGCTATACTTTATAAAGACTGTGAAGCAGTTGCAAGGGTCATTGTACATGGATGCATAACTTCAATCCATATGTAAGCCATCAAATGAGAATGAGAGAGAGCAAGAGAAAGAGGAAGATGAATGTGTAAGTGCATGTGCATGTGGTTTTGCTCATGTGTACACAATTGAAGTACTAATGCATCAAGATGTAAGTATAAAATACTCTATTATTGTGTTCCAATTTCACTAACTGCAAAGAATTGAGAGAGGTGGGATATGAATGTATATGTGAATGTGATATCACTTGTTTATGCGCAATTGAACTACTAATATTGTGATAATATTATAAAAAATAAGCACATATGCTTGATTTAGTGATGTAAATAAGCTAAGAAAAGAGGACTACAAATGCGTTGAGAGAGAGAGAGAGAGAGAGAGAGAGAGAGAGAGAGAGAGAGAGAGAGAGAGAGAGAGAGAGAGAGAGAGAGAGAGAGAGAGAGAGAGAGAGAGAGAGGGAGGGAGGGAGGGAGGGAGGGAGGGAGGGAGGGAGGGAGGGAGGGGAAGATGATAAATGAGAGAGAGTTGGGGGTGAAAGAGAGAGAGAGGGTATGATTGAGGAGAAGGAGGAGAGGCAGATGCATGTCATGGGTCACCAACATATGAGAGAGAGAGAGAGAGAGAGAGAGAGAGAGAGAGAGCGAGCTTGGGTCTATCGTAATGAGGAAGAAAGAGAGCAAGAAAAGAGAGAGAGGAATATATAAGTGTATGTGGTTTCGCTTATATGTGCATAATGGAAGTACTAATACATCATGATATAATTATAAAATACGTGCAAAGAATTGAGAAAAAGGGAGGCTGTTATTGTATATGTGAGTGCAATATTACTTTTGTATGCAGAATTGAACCACTAGCATTATGATAATATTATAAAAAATGAGCACATAACTTAATTTACTGACATGAGGAAGTCAAGGAGAGAGAACTACAAATGCATTTTTAGAGAGAGAGAGAGTCTATCGTAAATAGATACATTAAGCCTAATCAAATGAGGAAGAGAGTGAGTAAGAAAAAAAGAGAGAGGAATGTGTAATATATTTATTTCACTCGTGTGTGCACAATTGAAGGACTAATACATCAATACATATTTATAAAATGCATGCAAAGAATTGAGAGAGAGGGAGGCTTTGAATGTATATGTGAGTGTGATATCACTTGTATATGTACAATTGAACCACTGGCATTGTGATAATATTATTAAAAATGAGCACATATGCATAATTTGGTGATGTGAGAAAGTTAAGAAGATAGAACTACAAATGCATTGTTAGAGAGAGAGAGAGAGAGGATAAATAAGAGAGTTGGGGGGTGAAAAAGAAAAAGAGTGAGAGGGTGGATCCCCAATATGTGTGTGTGTGTGTGTGTGTGTGTGTGTGTGTGTGTGTGTGTGTGTGTGTGTGTGTGTGTGTGTGTGTGTGTGTGTGTGTGTGTGTGTGTGTGTGTGTGTGTGTGTGTGTGTGTGTGTGTGTGTGTGTGTGTGTGTGTGTGTGTGTGTGTGTGTGTGTGTGTGTGTGTGTGTGTGTGAGAGAGAGAGAGAGAGTGAGTTGATACTTGAGGTAGTTAAAAGGGGGGAGGAGGGGGGGGGGGGGGGGGGGGGGGGGGGATGGGGGAGAGAAAGAGACCAAGTATTAGTGTGATATTGATGTGAGGAGTGGGTGAGTGAGATGTGGTGGCAATGGAGTAATAATGGAGTTGGTGGTGGCGGTGGAGATGGTGATGGTAGTGGAACCAACAATGGTGGTGAAAATAGAGAAGGAACATTGGTGCTTGATATATACCCACAACAAAAAGAGGGCCAAATGGACGAATTGTAGGTTATCAAGAAAAGCTTGCTTCTCGTACGCACTCGTGTTTTATATTCTTGACATTTGGCACGTTCAAAAGTATGTTATAATGGAATTTCTCATTTGTGGCCAATAAACTTTATATCTTAACATCTCCAACACTTTCCTTGTTCCCACATGCCTGGATAAAGGATGACTATGATGATAAATGTAAATTTGCTACAACTGCTTTAGTATGTAAATTCTAGCTGAATAGCCTTATTGAATATAATGTAATAGTCCATTTTGGACTAGAAATTTCTTTTGATTTGCATGTAGATTTTGGGACTTGAGATTTCCCAAAATTTTGATTATCTCTATATTGATACTCTGAGCCATTGCCAAGTCTTCTATTGTTGCTGGTAGCCTTGTATGTATGATTTCATAGCATTGAATATGTTGTATTTCTAGTAAACTCCTACTCAAAGCATCGACAATCACATTATCACTCCATTTACAATGCTTTAGTTTGAAGTTATGTTCTTGCAATGCTAGGACCTATCTGAGTAATCTGCCTAGTGCATGTTGCTTGTTTATCAACGTTTAGGGTAATGATCAGTCTCCATTGTTAGATCTAGCCCAAGAAGATAGGGATGAAGCTTTGCAATGGCCCACACTATGGCCAATGATCCATTTTCTATGGTTCTATAATTTGTTTTCGACTATGTCAAGCTTTGGCTAATGTAACAAATTGGTTCCCAACCTTTCCCACCTTACTCTTGCAATAGCACTGCTCCAAGTCCCAACTCTAAGGCATCTATCCTCAACAAAAAATGTTTTGTAAAATTAGGGTAATGTGAAAGAGACGAGTGATTTACAAGTTCCTTGATTTGTTCAATAGCTTTTTCACATTCAATTGTCCACATGTGCTTTTCACCCGTTTTTTTGTAGCTTTCTTAAAGGATATGTAATTGATGTTGCATTAGGGATGAATTTGACTAAACTAGCCACAAGCCCTGAAAACCTTTGTAACCATTTACTGTCTTGGGGATTGCATAGTTCTTGATGGCCAATATCTTTGAGGGATCCATGTTGATGCCTTCAGAAGAAATTACATATCCTAAAAATTTTAAGTGTGTGGCTCCTCATGTACATTTTTTGTGTTGTATCTTCAAATTATGGCATTGTAACCTATGGAACACTTCATCTAATACTTTGATATGTGTTTGCTAGTTGGTGTATGAATTAATATTAGATATGCTCAATGTCCCACCCTCGTAAGATGCCACCAATTATCCATGGTGCTCTAAGTTGTAAGGCCCCTATTATGAAGAGAACCCATATGTGAGCCCATGGGTCTTGACTATATGTCAAATGAGGTCTATATGACTGAATAGCAAAGAGGTGACCTTTCTGGATCTAGCCTTTGAATTAGGTAGAGTAGTTATATCGGTAGCAACTCGAGGCACAATGCATCAAGTTGTGGGGAATGGGAGTTATTATGGATCCCTATTTTGGGGTCCATAAAAGGAATATTCCTTAAAATATTCCATGGACAACTAGGCAAGGTTCATAATATGGTTGGATAGGTTTCTTTGGCTATAAAAGGAAAACCCCTTCAAAGCCATCATCATCTACCTTTCACCCGGTCTAAGTCCTTCCAGCTAGCCTTAAGCTATTTGGCTATCATCTATTTGGATTGACATCTAAGCTTCATGATGGAAGTGCATGGGTGGATAGAGCCATCTTTGTATCAATTTATATGAAATTAAAGAAGTTTATGTTCTTCTAATATTTTTTGTGTATTCTCTACTACTTGGTTTGATTGTATCCATTGCACCGTGTAATTACATTAAAATATCATCCAAATAAATAACTAGAACTTTATTTTCTATCAAGTCTTAGAAGATATTGTTGCCTCTCCTTTAAAATATACATGGTGGGTTTGTCAACCCAAAAGGCATGACCCGAAATTGGAAGAGATCCATCAGTATCCTCAAGGTTGTTTTCGATGTGGCTTTTGTGTTTAAAGGTATTTACCGATACCTTGCCCCACAAGGTTAATTGATGTAAAATACTTGGAATTTCCTAATTGATCCAACAAATCATCCAATCATGGAAATGGATATACATCTCTATTTATTTAGTGGACAATAGTCCACATAGAAGCGATATTACCCATTATCTTTCTCCTCTATGACTCAATTGCCCACAGACTTTTTGAAGGTTTGATGACTCATTTTTTTAGCATGCCCTTTGCAACTTCATTTTGATGATTTGTGTTTCCCTTGGTGATTGCTCCCACATTGGCATCTTTATGGGTGGAGTTGGATAAATTGGAATTTCATGAAAGATAGGAGTATTGATGACTCTTTGCTTCTCCTCATTGGGTAACAATGTTGTGTACTTGTTGATTGCTTGCTTCTCCTCATTGGGTAACAATGTTGTGTACTTGTCAACCAAAGTTTAAATGTCTTTTTGCCAATGTTGTATGGGAATTATTTGTACCTACAATTGCTGAAAATGTTCCCTTACAGGTTTGGTTATGAATGGAATTGGTTGAATGTTTGGCATTTCTAGTACCTTGTCCTTAAAATTCAAAGGTGTTTGATGATGCCTAAGCCAATCACAACTTATGGTTAATGGAAATAATTGATGCTGGATGATAAAGTGTTTGCCCTCCTATAGGAGGTGGAACTATTGCTTGGGTGCATGTGTGATACAAATAATGTTCTATGGTGCCAAAGAGAATTGAGATTTGTCTTGCATCCTATGTTTGGAATTGTAATTTCTTGACTAAGAATTCTCTAATTGAGCTAAAGGATGTACCCGAGTCTAATAGTGTCATGATTTGGGTGTTTCCTATATTAACTATTCGTAATGCAACTAATCAATCTTGAGTATGTACACTTGAGGTTTGTAAATGTGAATGGTTGTGCCTGAACATCCACTCACTCAAGTGTTTTCCTAAACAACAATTGATGTTGTGGCTTCACCATTTGTGATTTGTACATTTTGAACTTGATTTTGTTTTGCCTTCAATTTATTTTTGTACTTTCTAACATGTCCATATTTGTTGCAATAAAAATATTTGGGTCTTCCTTGGGTATCCCTCACTGGAAAGGATTGCTTGCCACTAATTTGTGCATTTTGTACATCGATGTCCATGGGAGTGGGTCCATCCAATGCAATCTTGGTCTTCATCCATGTGTCAGAAATTTAGTAGCCTCTATGGAACCTTCAATTCTATATGCTAATTGAATTGCTTTATGTGGTGTTTGTAGGCTGTGGTCTTAAGTTCTTCTTGCCACATCTGGCCACAAATGAGGCCAAAGGAAAAATAGTTTCATGGATTCTAACATTGTTGAGTCCACGCCTAGTATTTGATTAAAATTTACGGCCAATTCAGTTACGATTTCTCTATACTTTTTTCACACTTGCACAATTGTTTGAGAGTAGACTATGTGATATTTTGATTGGCAAAATGTTGTACCAAAGATTGTTTCGTGTGCCCAATTATCTTTTATATGTGTAGGTTGTTGAATCTACTAGATCATTGAAATTCCTTCAAGTAAGATATAGCCTTTGCATGCTTTTTTGTTCCTCTATCTAGCCATGGTATCTTGCAATTGAAAGGTAGAGCTCGAGTGGAAGCACACAAGTGATAGCAAGAGCTATGGCAAATGGAGCTAGAGAGCAAGGGAGAGAGATGTAGTATGTGGGAAGTCCAACAATCATAATGTGTGACCTAGCCTTCCCTTATTCAAATGTCACTAAAAGAATAAAGAATAAAGTGACAATGATTGGTACTCACCACCTATAGTGTATAGGTGTGTAGGTAATGTCAGTGGAATAAATACATGAGTGGTTCGGTAGAGGCGGCTTTACCCCCAACAACCTCCCACTTAAATGTGAATGTGCCCCTAATGAGGAGAGAACAAGAAAAAAGTGACAAAGTACAAAGGTACATAAAGTACAATAGGATGAGGAATAAACATCATCTCATCCTACTCCCATCATCTTCCTAAGAAAGGCAAAACTTTTTGCTGAGAGACTTTTAGTGAGCAGATTTGCAGATTTCTTATTAATCGTATCGAGATCTTAATAAGCTCAATAGACTTGTCCTCTATCACCTCCTTGATGAAGTCATAACACACCTCAATGTGTTTTGTCTTCACATGGAAGATTGGATTCTTGGCCAACTTAATCACATTCATAGAATCTAAATGCAATGTAGAGACCACATTAATAATACCAAGGTTGGCTGCAACATACTTAGCCTCGGAAGTAGAGAGGGCCATGCATTTCATGCACCTTGGACAACCAAGAAACAACACCTCCAGCAAAGGAGAAGACGTAGCCAGAGGTGGACTTCCTAGTGTTTACATGTCCTACATAATTGGAGTCGGTGTACCCCATGACTCCTGTATCCTGGTCACCATGACATATGCACACAATTGTTGTGCCCTTCACGTATCGCATGATTCTCTTCACGGTATTCCAATGTGATCAGCTAGGTGTAGCCATATAGCATGCTACAACTCCCACTGCAAATGCTACGTCAAGATGAGTGGCTATCATAGCATACATTAAACTGCCCGCTATGGATGTATAAGGGATCTTGGCCATCTCAACCTTCTACTCATCAAATTGTGGATAATCGACCTGACTAACCTCTACATGAGAAGGTAAATAACAACTAATAGGAATAATATCTTGCATATGGAGAGCCAGGGAGAGAGTGAGAGAGAGAGAGAGTTACAGGGAGATCATGAAGTGCCGATCGATTCGAGCGCCACATCATTTCCAAGTATGCCTGGCAATTCCTTGCATTGTTTTGCACCTATTTGGAAGGCACGTGATGATTTCAGGAAGTAGGCGTTGACCTTGAAGCCTCGCGTGCAACCCGCGAACCGTCATCTACGCCATCAGACCAACCTGTCTGACCCCCAGAATAGGACCATCTGATTTCTGGAGTCGGACCGTCCGACTCTGAAAATCAGACCACTTTTTCGATCCAACTCCCAGAATCGGACCACTTGAAAATCGGACCACCCGTCCGATTGCTATAATCTAACCAAGTGTCAAAATCGGACCACGTGTCCTGATCCTATATTTGGACCACTTGACCCATCGCAGTAGTCGGACCCCTCATCCGACTAGGGAAATCGGACCAAAGTAAAGTTTAACCACCCTGTTCGACTAGGGAAATCATACCAAAGTAGAAATCGGACCCAGTGCCAAAATTGGACCACCCTGTCCGATTTTCACAATCGGACCAGCCCGTCTGATTCCCAAAATCGGACCACCCTGGCCGAGTTCTAGAATTGGCCCTTGGTCCACTACCACTCGGACCACTTGACTCGGCCCATCTGACTCGGCCCTCGGCCCTCGGACAACCAGACTCAGACTTGTTGGGCCGAATTTGGATTTTTTCAAATTTTAATCCATAGACCTAAACCTGACCGAGAGACCATATAGAACCGAAACCATATCATAGATCGATCACTGGGCTGAAACTTAGAGCAATTAGTTCAAAATTTGGCTATAAACGGTCCTCCAAATTGTGCATGGTGTTTACCGTAACGGCCCTATGGGCTGAGGGGGACTGTCCCTCCCCCTCCCCCCGGGACCCCCGCAGAGGCCCCCTCTGCACCTCCTCCAAGTAGGTTGGAGAGAAAACACGCGTCGTGATGACAGATCCTCCAAATTGGACCCTAGTGTAGTAATGGCTCTATACGAGCATGGATTCTCACTTGCAAAAGAGCAACCAAAAGCGCATACCCGAACAAAGAGAAACAAAGACCCTAGAACATCAATAGGCCAATCTAGCCAACAAGGGCAAAAAGGCCACACTGCAAAAACACATACGTGTTGCATTCGGACTGCATCTAGTCAAAGCGGAAAGCAACAACGTCAAGCTACAACAGCGAGAATGACTAGATATGATAGTCCTGATGATAGATGCTCCTTGAATACCACTGCACTGACGATCCAAGACATCAGTAGAGAATCCACATCTGGTCGTGCACTTGGGGACTCAAGGGCATTTGTCAGAAGGCTTAAATTTACAAGCCAAGACCCGGAAGATGAAGACATAGTACCACCTGCTTATCTTAGGGTTAAACTCACCGTGAAAAGAGAGCATACTATCGATGTTTTGATTGACGAAGAAGCAGATTTTAATATCTTGACCTATGAATCATGGACCCTACTGGACCAACCAGAACAACACTGATTAATGCAGCTCCTAGCCCTTACGGGGGACACCCACAAAGCACTCATAGGGAAGTGCAAAATCCTTGCGACAATTGAAACTGAAAGCTTGCCTATCCTATTTCATGTTCCTCCAAATAGTGCTAATTACGGGAAGGAAACCCTCCTAGGAAGACCCTTCAAAAGGGCAACCAAGTGTGAGGCTGACTATGTAGCACAGAGGATACACCTGACACTACCGAGTGTGAGGATAGTCACAACCTTTAGCAAGGGTGACCTCATCGAACCTTGAGGGAAAGACAAGGAGGGTGCTAACGTAACAGTCAAGCCTGCTAACGAGAGCAAGGACTTGTTGGAAGAGTTGATACATACAAGCACAAGTTGAACAACGAGAACTAGTGAGTGAGGCCATGCCTGAAACAAGAAGGTCAAGAGACAATGCCAAGGACGGGCTTTAGACTTACAAATATCGTAGAAGACCCCAAAAGAAGCCCAAGCCTTATAGACGAAGGCATCGATGGAGGGTCAGCACAAGGCCACAATGGATATCCAAAGCATTGCTACGTGCTCAAAGATATTACATAGGTAACCGATGGATTTCGGTGCCAAAACCCCTTGCTAAACCTCCCTTGTCGACTGAAGGCCAGATCGTATCAAGAGCAAAGAAGTGTAGGAGGAGATCTAAACGAAAAACCAAGTCTCGAGTCAACAACAATGGAGTGACCGAGCCCCTCATGGTCGAAATCAAGAAACCAAATGGGACCAATCGGAGGATAGATCCTCAGCCTAGCGTGCTTGACAAGTAGATATCAGATGTAATCGTTGAGGATACGCAAAAGCCACTAGTGCCCAAGGAGCCTTTGATTCCCCAAGAGGATAGCATGCATCATAGGCACAACATTGCTCATGGCAAGGTTAAATTCTCAACAAAGCAAATAGAAAAATCATCTAACAGCCACGAGCAAATCTCCCAGCCAGTGTCAAAGCCACTTAGGAGTCCCAAGTCTCCTCCACCCTCTTCCCCTAAATGGACACAGGAAGCACAACAATCATCAAGTGCGGCTACTCAATCCCAATCTCTACCTACATCAGAGCTTCCAAATGTCCAAGAGGCAAGACACGACACCACCCTTAGCTCTCAACCTAAGGATATGCCTGTGCAATCCACCGTGGCTAGCTCAACTGATACTCAATCTATGCAAGTGAACGCAATAAGGGCAACAAAAGACACGCCCACTTCCAATCGACCTAAGGACTTGACATCGCAATCCACCAATAATAGCAAGTCCACTGAACTAGCTGCTACTACTTCCAATCAGGGATCACAGCAGTCACACAGCCCTTGGCCGTGACAATGCCCCTTGCGGAACGTATCCTTAGTAGTTTGCCTGTGGAGGAGGTGTCACAACCAACTTCATTGACAACTCCAGCACTTCCAAAGCACCTAAAGTCTAGGTTGGAGGAGTTAAACAGAAGGGAAGAGCTAGACTCTCCAAAGGGAGGCAGTTGTACCCTCACAACCTAGCGAGGCTATTCAGCAAGCCACGGCTATGTCCCATAAGGACACACTAGAGAAAGAGAATGCTGAGGCCCAACCAAGCACATCAACGGTTGACCTAGTCCAGGGTCCTGAGTCGTTGAGAGATGCACCTTCACTGACCAAGAAAAAGAGGAGAAAACGGTGAAAACAACAGCAGTTACAGGTGGTTGTGGACCCCAAGAACATTGACACCAAGAGCGCTGGAGAGCTGAGGAATAAAGCATCGAGTCCATCCACCAATGACCCCATTGATGCCTCTCCTAATAGCGGTGAAACCTCATACACATCCGTGTACTCTGAAAAATCAAAGCAGTCATTACCATCAATGGTTGCTTGCAACACTCAATCCACCGACAACAAAACTCGCATTGACCAATCAAGAGTGGATACAATGCTGTCACAACAAGGTGACAAATTTATACCAGTCACATCCAAGGAGAACCATGACACAATAACAAAGCCTCAGGAGAAACATGGAAATCCCAAGAGCATAAGAAATCCTAGTGTTGACCAATCTTGCTATCTAGGCCTAAGCCCCCAGCTATGCTAAAGCCTAGGTAAACTCCTAGAACCTTGCATGAGATAGCAACCGAGCAAGCCCTCGTTGAACATAGAATTGTCGCAGAATGCTTTACCGAGTTGGACGCTAAGCTCAAAGTGTTCGCATGTGTCTATGTCCTGGAAGACATGGGCACATTCCCTAAAGAGCAGCTTGAAGAATACTTGCCATTTCCCTTATCCTGGGAAGAGCAAGAACATCTTGATGAGCACTATAACAGGCTCCTGCATGAACACATGCGACTCATCTCTAACGAGGAAGCCGACGAACTATGCTTAACTGTAACATTCAATGATGTGCTCTGCCAACCAAATCTCTTAGAGATAGAGCAACTAAAGTGACAATCAGAGGGTCAAAGTCAATTTGAACAACGTTGGTTTGAAAACCGCGTTGCAATGGCCAAACTAGGAGCCCAGATCATGACAGTCTCAGAGAAGCTATGGGCAAATGGCGGTCTCAAAGGGACCCAACCTATGTGGCACCAACTTCCTTTTGAGTGCTGATTGCCATTTGGGGTACGGACTTAGCTAAAACTAGCCAAGAGAACTCTCTGTCTGATAAGGTTCTCATTAAGGAGGCGTTACATGTTGCCAGTAGACTCGGACAAGGTTCCATGCTACTCGATGTTGCAAAATATCTATCGGTATTGAGTAAGCTGCCACGAGTACTAGAGGCGTGTGCCACACTCCAGTACAATCCGGAGTTCTATAATTGGCTTTTATCCTCGTGAAGTGACATGGATTCGTAAATATGTATATAAATAAACAATGACTTTTGTGACCCTGTATAAACAATATCAACACACACAAGCAATGATAGTCAAGCGTAGGGAGAAGAGTTGGGTTCAACAGGCTAAGCTCCTCAGGTCCTCCTCTCACCACACATTTAGAAGTTGTGTGACCAGTCCCACCTCCAGGTGGAGGGCATGCAACCCTCATTACTACCATAGGAAGCCCTGACCAACATCTCTGATGGTGTAGACAGGGTACGGTCCCTTTCCATACACCTTTCCCCCTTTCCAGTCTATCCTTCCGAGGATGAGCCCTGCCCCACTCCATGACAACTAGTCAATGCAACTTAGCATGAGCCAAGATTTGCTAATTACTAGAGGCAAAACAAACATCATCATGGGGGCCATCCCTCTATAACAAACACTGCATGCCTCACCTCTCGCCTCCTCATCATATGCACTTAATAACCCACTATATAATCCCTTCCATGCGAATAGTTTTATCCTGCCTCAAGGCCTAATCCTTGGTTCGCATTTTGTAGGTCCCCCTATGGTAGCCGACATGGAGTACCCAGTGCAGCTAGCTTGCAAGGACGCTATCCGCCGCCATCGAAGGGAGCATGTAGCACAAGCTCCTCCGTTGGAGCACTACGTACCTACCCTTAAAAGGTATGCAAAAAAACGAGGTCCCAAGCAACACCGCCCCGGACGTAGGCCAAAAAATCCCAAGGCCAGGGAAATAGAAGCTCAAGGGAGCACATGGGGCATGGCAACACCAGTTGTGCAAGCTCCCACCAGACGCTCGGGCACCAGGTGCTCAAAAGAGGAGAGGGCAACTCGAGACAAGCAGGAATTTGACGCATTGTTTAAAAGCATTCTGGAAACAATTGCGGCCAAGGACTACACCATTCAGGTCCCGGCCTACATTTTTCCCGCCTAGCCTCACAGGAGCCCCTCACCAACACAGCCTCAGTTGCCCAACCACCCAAACTCGCCCCGCCTCGTACAAATAGAGTAGTCCCATCTTATATAAAGGCTTATCAAATGCTACCTGGCCATGACTTTTTGTCTTTAAATGGTTAAGTGCTAACATATTCCCCGATTGTACAAACTTTTCATATTTGCGTTTAATATATTTCACGTCTTTAGCAAAAGAAAAAGCTAATCAAGCGCAGGTGATAAGTATCTAAGCCAACACCATGGAATTCAGATAAGTGATGTCTCCTTGTGTTGCACTAGTTTATTCTAGTTGCGGCATATGCCGTGCATGTACTCTCATGAAGTGACAAGTGGATGCAGGATGACACACGTCTTTGTGCGAAAGTGTTCAATGCCCAAGTCACCGCAAGACCACCGACCCCATAAAGAGCCACAACAAAGCCACACTACCAAAAGCAAAAAATCACCCGTGCGAGTGCCCACATCGCATGGCCCAAAGCAGGATCTTAACCACTTCCTCTTTTTGGGTTACACTCTGCGTTGGGCACTCACGGCAGCTATTACCCCAATTGTACCAACATCGCACGTTCCAAAGAGGGTTGCAATATCTCAAGTGTATCTCCCCATCTCAACGACTGCTTCTCTAACAATGAGGCTAGGGCACAATCATCACTGTAATATCCATTTCCTTAGCCTTCGAAGCTTGATATTTCCCAACCCATTGAAAGGCTGCTAGCCTCAATATATTGCAATGGTTGTACTCAGGCAAGTCCAAAAAAAAAAAAGAAAAAAAAAAACACAAGAAAGAGAAGACTGAACATGAAAAAAGAAAAGAAAATAAGAAAAAGATATGAAGCACCCACAGCATAGCACCTAGGGGTCCTCAAATTAGGCACGTCCATTGACCTTGGTCGGCTGGCTCTGTCCCTAGTCCCCTAGCCCTTTAGCAGCACCCACAATTGTTCAGGGCACATC
The DNA here is from genome assembly GCF_053477565.2 of Lygodium microphyllum. Taxonomy (NCBI): domain Eukaryota; kingdom Viridiplantae; phylum Streptophyta; class Polypodiopsida; order Schizaeales; family Lygodiaceae; genus Lygodium; species Lygodium microphyllum. The sequence continues at coordinate 77,143,317 of NC_141150.1, read as the reverse complement.
AAGGGCAGGACATACCTAGGTAGCTTGCCTCGCCTATGGTTATACTCGTCACCCTGACCCATTCGCACGATTCCCTCTTGCACTCTGCCTTAATACCATTGCAATCAATTGTGGTAAGCACCGCACGAATGGCCATGAAAAGTATACCGTCCTCATCAAGCAAGTCCAATAGCTCCCAGCAACCGAAAGTGCGGTGTCCCTGTGTTCAATTATGCTACATCATGCAGTCACAATGCAAAGGATTTCTCATACACCTTCACGTGTACTTCTTCTCAACATGGACAACTTTGCTTTATCCACACATTGTTACGAGAAACCAGCCCGCGGTCTTCTAACTATGTAATATCTAAGTATGCACGAGCACTCACATAATATCTACACCGAAATATATACACAGTTTGGATCCTCAAGTGCAGGAAAATACTCTCAGCTTGCTTCGAGTTCGACCTGTCTCCCAAACTAAGTGAACTATATCTTGTGCACGATAGAAAAGACTAGCACTATCCCTAGGGCGAGACCAGCTATGAGAGTTTTTCAATTGCAGGTATTGAAGACTTCAACAAAAGTGTCATTTGCTCTTCATCGACACCAAATTCTGAATTCTTATCCTTCATCATCCTGCAAGCCCACCAAGAATCGTCATGTACAGAATCCCCAACAAACCAACACTTGTGCTGGCCATCAGTGCAATCCCCAACAAAGAACCACCCTACCACAAACTCCAACAACTCTACCACCAACCACCTAGGCCACCAACATGCTCCCAACGACCTTCCTCCACACCACCACCAACACTCCTTCACGGCAACCATCGATGTCCCTTCCACCCACGTCTTCAGTGCAGGCCAAAGCCTGCTACCTACAATGGTAAGTGCCATGGGACTGGCACTCGTCTAGGAGGGGAGTAATGTTAACCATCATATGAACAAGGTGGAAAATATGGAAAAGCTAAAGCAGAAGAAAAAGGCCAAGGAAAAGTGAAACGGAAGACAAAGGTGCGCTAAGAAAAATCTAGAAACACAAGAAGCGTAGAAAAGTCCCAAATAAGGAACAAAGGTGCACAAGGAAAAGCGCAAGTCAATACTTTTGTAAAAGAGCCCAAGCACATTATGATTTAATTTAAGGAGCACCAAGCTCTCACCCATGCAATTTGTAAATGTAGAAGAGCGGTGGAAAGGAAGTTAGGAAGATAGAAGGACAATGGGAAAAAGGGCCTAGGCCACGACCGGCCATGTAAAAAAGGGGATAAGGGGGTGACCACCCAAAAAGGGATTTAGGGTTTTGTATATAAAGTTAAAAAGTGAGTGAGAAGCTCATTCTTGTGTGTGGAAAAAGCTTCTTCTTCTTCTTCCCTTGTTTCTTGCCTTCTCGCTTGTGCTTGAGTGAGGGATTGAGGGAGTGTGAGGGAGTGAGTATGTGAGAGTGAGGGATTGTGGAGAAGAAGCTACCCATCTTCTCTCTTCGTCTTCTCTTCTTCTCTTCTCTTCTCTTTTCTTGCGCGACTATGGAGGATAGAGCTTGATGGAGAGGGCTTGAGGTTGGTTGGGCTTCCCGCAAGGATCGTGAAGCCACCGGAGTGCAAGAGAGAGGAGGGAACTCAATCAAGCATCAAGGTAAGCTCACCACACCCGTAAGGTAGGCATTGCGTGTCGGCTATGTGAGAGGTAGCCATGGCCGCTCGGCTTGAAATGCTTGATCAATAAGCAGTCCGTAGGTCTCGAGGTATAGCTTCGTAGCTCCCCTCCAATGCATGATACACATCCCAAGAATATGCTAGGCAGGTCCCATATCCTTCATCTCAAGCTCTTCTTGAGATGATTTTTCAAGGCATCCAGCTAATCCATGAGCACTCCCAACAATTAGCATATCATACACATAGAGTACCAAAATCATAAGGTTGCCACCATTATGGGCCTTCTTTGTGTATAAATACGAATCCATATTACTACAGGTATATCCCTATGAATGCATGAAAGCATTGAACTTGTGGTACCATTCTATAGGTGCATACTTAAGGCCATAAATGCTCTTTCTCAACTTGCCTACTATTCCCTACCTTTTTCCTCAAAGCCCTTAGGCTACTACATATAAATCTCACCATGCAAGTCCCCATGTAAGAAGGTTGTCTTGACATTCATTTGATAGAGATCCAGGTCGAGTTATGTAACCAAAGCCAAGACTAAGAGTAGGATAGTCATCTTGACGATAGGAGAAAAGACTTTGTCAAAGTCAACATGATGCTCTTGCTTAAAACCCTTATAGCAACCAAGTTGGCCTTATAGACTCCTAGCTTGGGGCATCCAAGGGTACTCTTCAATTTATACACCCACTTGCATGGCAAAGTACGTTTTTTCCTTAAGTAAAGGAACCAAATCCCACGTATGATTTTTCTATAATGAGATATACTTTGATTGCATGAACCTCTCCCAAGAATGACTATCACCTCTTCATGTGCTCATCATAGGTAAGAGGCTCACTAACATCTGCCACCATAACATAAATTATAGAGGGTGCAAACCAATCACTCTAGTAGACCGCCATAAAATAAGCTATGGGGTTTGTATCTCCTATCTAACATCATGGTCATGGGCCACTAGAGCATCTGCTACTATAAGCCATCTAATGCCTTCCTCAAGCTGCTTATGCATTTTCTCTTCACAAAAAACAACATCATGGCTACAAGGATGACCTTCCAAGCCTATGGATCCCATAGGTGATAGCCCATCTCACCTATATCCCCATAACCAAGAAAGATGCATCTCACAGACTTAGGATCCAACTTATTGCGCTTGTTCGTGGGAATATGGAAGAAAGCCTCACAAACCAAATACACAAAAATGAGCATATAATGGAGATTTTCTAAACTCTACAATGTGATAATCAAGAGCAGTGCATGGTGATCGATTAATCAAATGTATGGTAATAGTAACTACTGCAGTCCAAAAGTGTTGCGATAAGACTGTCTGGCTAAGCATACTACAAACTTACTCTTGAATTGTCATATTCATGCACTCAGCCATACCATTCTAGGGATGAGTGTACAAGGTGGTCAACTGATGCTTAATATCCCTCTCATCACAAAAATGCTCAAAGGCTTTATATACATACTCGCCCCCATTGTCACATCGTAGGTATTTTAGCCTATACCCAACCAATGTTGAAAGATAGCCAAGACTTTTAATTTCTACTTTATGGGGTATGCCCAGACCTTATGTGAATAATCATCAATGAAAGTAACCAAGTACTTTGTACCACCTAATGACTTGCATGGTATAGGTCTACAAACATTAGAATGGATAAGAGCTGTAGGCTCACCTATACACATAATGCCAAACTTCTTATGCGAATTACGAGTCTACCTATCATAAAGTCAATGATCACAAGAATCAAAACACTTATAGTCAAGGGGCATAAGATAGTACAAATGGATAAGCATTTTCATTCCCTTTAATGACCAATAGACCCAGATACAAGTAAGAGGTAAAGAGTGCCAAACTTGGCACCTTGTGCTAGGACAAGATTCCCACAAAAGGGTAAGCTTCCATGAAGAATTACCAAAAGATAGAACATAACCAATATCATCTAATTGTCTAGTCAAAAGTAGGCTTTTGGTCAAAGTTGGAACATTGCCCCTACATCATGCAAAGTAAACGTACTGCCTAAAGGAAACTGTAGTTGGACATCTCCAATACCAACAATATCCAAGGCCAAGTCATTACCCAAATTGACATATTCTGTCATGCTATAATCGAAGTAGAACCACTCTCGGAGGGGTGACATGAAATGAAGCCCTTGAAATAAGCAGTTAATATTGAGTATATGTAGACAAGGCATCAATCAATTGTGAAGCATTAGGAGAAGAAGTTGCAAGTATGTAGTCATCATCAAAGTCAATCTATATGACATTAATCTCTTCAATTTTGACATTGGACTTGCTAGGGACAATACTACAATCATCATTCTTTTCTTGCACTTTATCATTTTCCTTTTTCTTGTGCTTGTCATTACGTATTTTATGGCACTATGGCCAAATATGATCCTACTTCCACAATAGTGATGAGATAAGTTAATGTAGACTTATGGCTATAGGACTTATTATGGGATTGTCCATGTGACTCAGAGTGAGACTTTTGAGAGTCTCTTCTATAATGGTCATTACCGCTCTTACAATTATTGCTGACTGTCAAACCATGAGAGGTGCAGGAAGCATCTACGTTCTTTCTGTTAATCTCTTTATTCAAGAGATTATCCTCTACATCTTGCAATTTTAGCTATTAGTAGGCATATTTGTACACATAGTAGTATAAAATGTATCCCATGACTTAGGCAAAGTGTGAACCCTCAAACGAACGAAGGTGAAAAATCCAGAAAAGCTAAAGTAGAAGACAAAGACAAAGGCCAAGGCAAAGAGAAACGGAAGACAAAGATGCACAAGGAGAAGAGTCCTAAATAAGGGAGAAAGGCGCACAAGGAAAAGCGCAAGTCAAAGCTTTTGTAAAAGAGCGCAAGCGCATCATGGTTTAATTCAAGGAGTGCCGGGCTCTCACCCGTGCAATTTGTAAATGTAGACGGGCGGTGAAAAGGAATCTAGGAAGATAGAAGGACAATGGGAAAAAGGGCCTAGGCTACGGTCGGCCATGTAAAAAAGGGGAAAAGGGGATGACCGCCCAAAAGAGATTTAGGGTTTTGTATATAAAGTTGAAAAGTGAATGAGAAGCTCATTCTTGTGTGTGGCCAAAAGGAGCTCTCCTCTTCTTCTTCTTCTTCTTCTTCTTGCTTGCTTGAGCTTGTACTTGAGAGAGCGAGTGTGAGAGTGTGAGGGAGTGAGTGTGCGAGGGTGAGGGACCAAGGAGAAGAAGCTCTCCATCTTCTCCTCTCTTCTTCTCTTCTCTTGTCTTGCTCGTGGCGATGGAGCTTGGAGCTTAGAGCGGGAGGATCGAGCTTGCTTGAAGCTTGCACTTGGATCGTGGAGCTACCGGAGTGCGCGGGAGAGGAGCTAACTCGAACGGCATGGAGGTAAGCTCACTACACCCATAGATATGGATGGCGCGTCGGTTATGTGAGAGGTAGCCATTAGTGCTCGGCTTGGAACGCTTCAAACAATAAGTGGTCCGTGGGTCTTGGCGGTTGAGTGAAAGCCCCCACATTTTGGTTCCGTTGCCGGGACCAACGGATTCAAGCCTTGAGCGCTTGCGCGCTTCAAATCGAGCATTGGAGTAGGGTTTTCCCCGAACCGGTGCTAGAGGTAGATAGGTAGGAAGCGAGGGAGTTTGAAGAGGTATTCGATCTCCTTAGCAAGTAGGTTTTGGGTTTTTGGATTTGGAAAAGCATGTTGGAGTAGTGTAGGTGATTGCTTTGCGATTTGTATGCATTTAGGATAGAAAAAAAAAACAAAGAAAAAAGAAGCAAACAGTAGGGTTTTCTGTTGCTATATAACATGCTAAAACAGGGAAACAGGGGATCAGATTCAAGTTTCTGGGTGAGACAAGGACAGGGAACTGGATGTAAGGTTCTACAGTGCTGGGAAAGGACCTTAAGAGGCTTGGGAAGCTAGGATAGACCTCATTTCTTTAGTTGGCCTTGAGAGAGAGAGAGAGAGAGAGAGAGAGAGAGAGAGAGCTTTTGGTTCACAGGACGAGGAAGCGCTACCCCGATTCTAGGCGCCAGCGGTTCGTGCTACTCCAGGTGAGTCCGGTGTTCTCCAATAGTGCTCTAATCAGATATGGGAAGTCTGTGGTGATTGTGTGCAGTAGACAGTAAGGAGGATTCAAACGCGTCGGAATCGCGCCTGTGCCGACGCAGTCAGACCAACCTACAGTGGTCCGATCCCCATAATCAGACCACTCATGCTCTGGAGTTGGATCGTCCGACTGAGAGTGAGTCGGACCAATTTGGTCCGATTACCAGAATCGGACCAGCCCGATCGGACGTGCCATGTGGCACTTGGACCAACCCGTCCGACTCGGACACTCGGACCACCCAGAATCGGACCAATCTGAAATCGGACCACCCTGTCCGATCTGATTCCTAGAATCGGACCACTTTGAAAATCAGATTACTTTTTCGATCCGACAACTAGAATCGGACGTGACCAAAATCGGACCACTAGGCCGATCAGACCAACCCAAAATCGGACGTCCGATTCTGATAATCGGACTCCTGAAAATCGGATAGAAAACTGTCAAAATTGGACAGGTATCTAGAACACAAGTTTTGACACATCTAAACCCCGAGATTGACCCTAAAGGCTACGTAGAGCTAAAGGCACATCACAGATCCATCACTCGGCTAAAATTTAGAGCATGTAGTTCAAAATTGGGCTATAAACGGTCCTCCAAATTGTACATGGCTTTTACCGTAACGGCCCTGCGGGCTGGGGGGGATTGCCCCCCCGGACCCCCGCAGAGGGGGCTCTCCGCACCTCCCCCGAGTAGGTTGGAGAGAAAACGCCCGCTATGACAGGTCCTCCAAATTGGACCCTAGTGTAGCAATGGCTCTACACGAACTTGGAGTCTCACTTGCAATAGAGCAATCAAAAGCCCCTACCCGAACAGAGAGAAATAGAGACCCTAGAACATCAATGGGCCAATCTAGCCATCAAGAGCAAAAAGGCCACACCACGAGAACACAAAGACATTGTGTTCATACCATGTCTAGTCAGAACGAAATGCAATATCAGCAAGCTACAAATGCCAAGATGACTAGACGTGACACTCTTGACGAGAGATGTACCTTGAGCAACACTGCACAGACAACCCAAGACATTGGTGCAGAATCCACGTCTGGTCATGCAAGTGGGGACTCAAGGGCATCTGTCAGAAGGCTTAAATTTACAAGCCAAGACCCGGAAGATGAAGACATAGTACCACCTGCCTATCTTAGGGTCAAACTCACCGCGAAAAGAGAGCATCCTATTGATGCTCTAATTGATGAAGGAGCAGAGTTTAATATCTTGACCTATGAATCATGGACCCTACTAGGCCAACCAGAGCTCACACCGACCGATGCAACTCTTAATCCTTACGGGGAACACCCACAAGCACTTGTAGGGAAGTGTAGAATCCTTGTAACTATTGAAACAGAAAGCTTGCCACTCTTGTTCTACGTTCCTCCCAATAGCGAGAATGGTAGAAAGGAAATCCTCCTAGGAAGGCCCTTCAAAAAGGCTACCAAGTGTGAGGCTGACTACGCAGCTTAGAGGATACACTTGACGCTACCGGGTGTGAGGATAGTCACAACCTTTAGCAAGGGCGACCTCATCAAACCTTAAGGGAAAGGCAAGGAAGGTGCTGACGTAATAGTCAAGCCTACTAACGAGAGCAAGGAATTGTTGGAAAAACTGATACAAGCACAGGTCGAACAACGAGAACAAGTGAGTGAGGCCAGGCCTGAAAAGAGGTCAAGAGACAATGCCAAGGACGGGCTCTGGGCTTACAAATATCGTAGAAGACCCCAAAAGAAGCCCAAGCCTTATAGACGCAGGCATCGATGGAAGGTCAATACAACACCACGATGGATATCCAAGGCGTTGCTTCGTGCTCAAGGGTATTATGCAGGCAATCATTGGATTTGGGTACCCAAACTCCCTGCTAAACCACCTCTATCAGAAGCCCAAATTATGTCCAAAGCAAAGAGGCGTAGGAGGAAAACTAAACGAAAGGCCAAGTCTCGAACCAAAAATATTGGAGTGATCGAGCCTCTCACTATTGAAATCAAGAAACCAAACATGGCCTATCAAAAAGTAGATCCCTAGCGTGGCGTACTTAGCAAGCAGATATCAGAGGTAACTGTCAAGCGTGCACAAGGCCCACTAGTGCCCAAGGAGCCTTTGACTTCTGAAGAGGATAATGGGCACCACAGGCACAACATTGCTCATGATAAGGTTGATCACTCAACAAAGCTAATGACTGAATCATCTAATAATCACGAGCAAATTCTCCAGTCAGTGCCAAGCCCACGTAGGAGTCCCAGATCTCCTACATCCTCTTCACCTAAATTGACACGTGAAGCGCGGCAGCAGCAACCTCGTGCCGCTGCTCAACCTACACAAGTGAAGGTGCAAAGAGCAACAAAAGGCACAACCACTTCTGATCTGCCTAGGGACTTGACACCGCAGACTACCAATGGTAGCCAGTCCGCTGAACTAGCCACCACTACTTCCAATCAGGGACCACAACAGCCACAATCTTTGGTCGTGACAACACCCCTTGCAGAACGTGTCCTTAGTAGTTTACCTATGGAGGAGGTGTCGCAACCAACTTTCTCGACAACTCTAGCACTCTCAAAGTGCCTAAAGCCTAGGCTGGAGGAGTTAAACTCAAGGGAGTTGGCTGAAAAGCTAGACTCTTCGAAAAGGGAGGTAGTTGTGCTCTCACAACCTAGCGAGGCTATTCAGTAGGCCAAGGCCATGTCTCGTAAAGACACACTAAAGAAAGAGAATGCTGAGGCCCAACCAAGCACATCAACGGTTGACCTAGTCCAGGTCCTGAGTCGTTGAGAGATGCACCTTCACTGACCAAGAAAAAGAGGAGAAAACATCGAAAACAATAGCAGCTACAGGTGGTTGTGGACCCCAAGAACAGTGAGACGAAGAGTGCTGGAGAGCTGATGAATAAAGCATCGAGTCCATCCACCAATGAACCCATAGATGTCTCCCCTAATAGCGGTGAAACCTCAGACACATCCATGTGCTCTGAAAAATCAAAGCAACTGTTGCCATCAACAGTTGCTTTCAACACTCAATCCACTGACAATAGAACCCACATCGACCAATCAAGAGTGGATGCAACACGGTCACAACAAGGTGACGAACTCACACTAGTCACATCCAAGAAGAACCATAACGCAACAATGAAGCCTCTAGAGAAACATGGAAACCCCAAGGGCATGAGCAGTCCCAACATTGACCAATCTCGCTCATCTAGGCATGAGCCCCTAGCTATGCTAAAGCCCAGGCAAACTCCTAGAACCTTGCATGAGATGGCAACCGAGCAAGCCCTCGCTGAACATAGAAGTGTCGCAGAATGCTTAACTGAGTTGGATGCTAAGCTCAAAGTGTTCGCACATATCTACGTCCTTGCGGACATGGGCGCATGCCCTAAGGAGCAGCTTGAAGAATACTTGCCATTCCCCTTATCTTGGGAAGAGCAAGAACATCTTGACAAGCACTATAACAAGCTCTTACATGAACACATGCAACTCATCTCTGACGAGGAGGCTAACAAACTGGGCTTAAGTGTCACGTTCAATGAAGCGCTCTGCCGACCGAATCTCATAGACATAGAGCAACTAAAGCGACTAACAGAGGGCCGAAGTCAATTTGAATAGCTTTGGTGTGAACGCCGCGTTGCAATGGCCGAACTAGGGGCTCAGATCATGATAGTCTCTAAGGAGCGATTGGCCAAATGGCGATCCCAAAGGGACCCAACATATGTGGCACCAACTTCCCTTCGAGTGCTGACTGCCATTCGGGGTATGGACTTAGTTGGAGCTAGCCTAGAGAGCCCTTTGCGTGATAAGGTTCTCACTGAGGAGGAGTTACATATTGCCAGTAGACTCGGACAAGGTTCCATGTTGCTCGATGTGGCAAAATATTTATCGGTACTAAGTAAGCTGCCACGAGTGCTGGATGCGTGTGCCATGCTTCAGTACAACCCCGAGTTCTACAATTGGTTCTTATCCTCGTGAAGTGACGTGGATTCATAAATATGTATATAAATAAACACTGATTTTTGTGTCACCGTGTATAAACAATATCAACACACACAAGTAATGATGTCAAGCGCAGGAAAAAGGGTTGGGTCTGACGGGCTAAGCTCCTCAAGTCCTCCTCTCATCATGCATTTAAAAGTCGTGTGACCATCCCCACCTCCAAGTGAAGGGCATGCAACCCACATGACCGCCATAGGAAGCCTTGACCAACAACTCTGATGGTGTAGACAGGGTGTAGTCCCTTCTCTATACACCTTCTTCCCTTTCCGGTCTATCCTTCCAAGGAGGAGCCTTGCCTAAATCCATGACCGCTAGCCGACGTAACTTGGCGTGAACCAAGATCCGCTAACGGCAGGAGGCTAAATATACATCATTGGGGCCACCCCTCTACAACAGCACTGCATGTCCCACCTCACCCCTCCTCATCCTATGCGCTTGATAACCCGCACTATGATCTCTTACATATGAATGGTCTTATCACGTAACAAATCCTAATCCTTGATTCGCATCTTATAGGTTCCCCTGCAAGGAAAGCATGGAGAACCAAGGGCAGCTAGCTTGCAAGGACGCTCTTCGCAGCCGACGGGAACATGCAGCACACGCCCCTCCGCCAGTGCGCTAGGTGCCCACCCTTAAAAGGTACGCCAAGAAACGCGGCCCCAAGCGACACCGCCCCGGACGAAGGCCGAAGAATCCGCGGGCCAGGGGAGCAGACGCTTAGGGAGTCACACAAAATGTGGCAACGCCGGTTGCACAGACCCCCAACACACGCTCGGGCACCAGGTGCTCACGAAGTGACAAGGCGGCCAGGGATAGAACAGAATTTAATGAATTGTTTAAAGACATTCTGGGAATGGTAACGGCCTGGGACTACACCATTCATGTCGTGACAGACATGTTCCATGCCCATCCTCACATGAGCCCCTCACCAGCACAGCCTCAGTCGCCTAGCCAACCGAACTCACCCTGCCTAGTACCTATCGATTAAGCCCCTATGATGTACAAGTAGCTTGACAAGTCATCATGCCATAACTTTTTGTTTTTGATGAGTAAAGGGGCAAGATCCCCACTTGTACATGCTTCCTTCACCTACCGTTAATGTATGCGACCTTAACAAGTAATGGGATAGGCATCATAGCATTCTGAAAAATTATGTCTTATCATGATTACATTGGTTCGATGCACTTAACACAAGCGAGCATATACTCTCACGAAGTGACAAGTGGATGCAGAACGACACAGGTCAAGGTCTAGAAGCGTTTAATATCCAAGTCACCACAAGACCACCAACCCCACAAAGAACCATTATGGCGGAAGTGACAGGATACCAAGAAACAAAAGCCATGACGGAAACGCCACTGGATGAGAACCCAAGGACACCTTTGCAGAAAAAGCACATATTGCAACTGAGCATGGCCAAAGCATAATCATTGATTACCTCCTCCTTCTTGGCCAAACTCTATGTTCGGGCAGGAGCCATGCTCTCAACAAGGGCAAACGTCTCTTCATCATCCAAGATTCAATTCGCAAGATGCTCTGCCCTTGTCCATGCACAGCTTGCTCCAAGTGCTACCTCAATTGTTCGATGTCTCACATGTTACAAAGAGGTTTGCAAAATCTCAAGTGTATCTCTTCATCTCAACAATAGTTCCTCTAGCATCAAGGCTGGTGACACAATCATCTCTGTAATATCCATTCTTCATAGCCTTTGGATCCCAACATTTCTCAAATCCAAATGAAAGGCTAACAGCCTCAAAGTATGGCATTGATTGTATTCATTTTTTCCACCACAAAAAAAAGGGAAAAAGAAAAAGAAAAAAACAAAGAAAAAAGAGAAAAGAAAAAGAAAGAAAGAAAGGGAAAAAAAAAAGAAAAAAGAAGAAGAAGAAAAAACACACACACACAATCACAGCACCGCACCTAGGGGTCCTCAAATTAGGTACGTCCAGTGACCTTGGTCGGCTGGCTCCATCCCTAATCCCCTAGCCCTTTGTACATCCCCCACAATTGTTCAGGGCACATTATGGGCATGAGATACCTAGGGAGCTCGCCTCACCTATGGTTAGGCCTGTCACCCTAAACCACCTGCCATTTCTTTTGCACTCCATCTCAATGCCATTACAATCAACAGTGGTAAGCAAGGCATGAAAGACAATGGAAACGTACACCATACTTTTCAAGCACTACAAGTAGTCACTAGCTACCAAGAGCTAGACATCAAGGAGCTCAATTATGCTACATGGCCTTGACAAGACCATAATGATGTCTCAAGCAATCTTCAAGTGTACTCCCCGTCTTCATCGACAAAATTTTCCATCAACTTAGCCCCTTGCTTCATTGACCCATTGCTATACAAGGAACCAGGTCGACAGTCTTCTAACTAAGTAATATATAAGTATGTATGCGCACTTACATAATATCTGCACCGAAGTCTATACACAGTTTGGGTCCTCAAGTGCAAGACAATACTCTCAGCTTGTTTAGAGTTCGCGACCTGTCTCCCAAACTAATCAAAATATGTATTGTGCACAATAGAGAAGACTAGCACTACCCTTAGGAAGAGACCACATGAGAGGTTTTCAATTGGAGGTGTTGAAGACTCCAACGAAAGTGTCGTTCGCTCTTCATCAACACCCAACTCTGAATGCTTATCCCTCACCATCCGACAAGCCCGCAAAGAATCGTCATGTGCAAAATCCCCAACAAACCAGCAATTGTGCTGGCCATCAATGCAATCCCCAACAAAGAATAGCCCTACCACCAACTCCAACAACCTTCCACCAGCCACCTTGGCCACCAACAGGCCCCCAGGACCTTCTGCCACACCACCATCAACACTCCTCTACGGAAACCACAGGCGTTCTTGTCACCCACGTCTTCGGTGCATGCTACAGCCTGCTACCTACGACGATGAGTGCCATGGGACTGGCACTCGTTTAGGAGGGGGTAATGTTAACCCTCAAACGAACGAAGGTGAAAAATCCAGAAAAGCTAAAGCAGAAGACAAAGACAAAGGCCAAGGCAAAGAGAAACGGAAGACAAAGACGCACAAGGAGAAGAGTCCTAAATAAGGGAGAAAGGCGCACAAGGAAAAGCGCAAGTCAAAGCTTTTGTAAAAGAGCGCAAGCGCATCATGGTTTAATTCAAGGAGTGCCGGGCTCTCACCCGTGCAATTTGTAAATGTAGACGGGCGGTGGAAAGGAATCTAGGAAGATAGAAGGACAATGGGAAAAAGGGCCTAGGCTACGGTCGGCCATGTAAAAAAGGGGAAAAGGGGATGACCGCCCAAAAGGGATTTAGGGTTTTGTATATAAAGTTGAAAAGTGAATGAGAAGCTCATTCTTGTGTGTGGCCAAAAGGAGCTCTTCTCTTCTTCTTCTTCTTCTTGTTCTTGCTTGCTTGAGCTTGTGCTTGAGAGAGCGAGTGTGAGAGTGTGAGGGAGTGAGTGCATGAGGGTGAGGGACCAAGGAGGAGAAGCTCTCCATCTTCTCCTCTCTTCTCCTCTTCTCTTCTCTTCTCTTGTCTTGCTCGCGGCGATGGAGCTTGGAGCTTGGAGCGGGAGGATCGAGCTTGCTTGAAGCTTGCACTTGGATCGTGGAGCTACCGGAGTGCGCGGGAGAGGAGATAACTCGAATGGCATGGAGGTAAGCTCACTACACCCGTAGATATGGATGGCGCGTCGATTATGTGAGAGGTAGCCATTAGTGCTCGGCTTGGAACGCTTGAAACAATAAGTGGTCCGTGGGTCTTGGCGGTTGAGTGAAAGCCCCCACACAAAGTAACCAACAAAGAATGAGGAAGGAAGATTGTCCTTAAATTCAATTCCATGTGAAGACAAGTGGCTAAAAACAAAATGAGACTCATTTAAGTGGGTAGACATGGAGGTTCTCTCCTTTGTAGGCTCTGCTTGTTATAGACATTGTGAATATTATCCCATAACTTCCATTCAATCTACCCATTACAGAAAACATTATAGTAGATTTGCTTAGAGAGTACCAAAACGATTGTGGATTTATAAAACTCATTCGGTTTAGCTCAATCAGCTGCATCAAAATATTTGAGCTTTACACCCTCATGTCTCAATAGCTTGTTTTGCAAATTCTGTACTAGAACCTGCCAAATTTGTGCCTTCCAACAAGTATAATTTGAACCATCTAACTTCTCAATGTTAAAGAAAGCAATGTCGTTCAACCCATCAGCCAAAGAGATGAAATCACAATCCAAGACAAACAAGTTGCTGTAAATGATAGCACAATAGCCCCAAAATCATATCCAAATCAAGGGTCGAGCAAGAGAAATTGCCAGAAGGATGAGTTGTCCACTAATTATAATCAAGTAGTTGTCAAATCCAAGTGATTGCCCTTAGATAGAATGCATAAAATTGAAATAGTAGGTTGCTATAATAAATTGTAGAAATATGCCAACAATGAGGTGTGAGCAACCAAGAAAGAAAGACTAGGAACAACCGGCATTGAAGGCTCGTCATAATTGCAGTGTGTCAATAACCATATATGCAGTAGCCACCATAGACATCATGCATATAGGAGATCACAGGGTAAAGAGAGGAGAGGTGCCATATGCATAACCCACTAAGCAAAGCTCAATATATAATTGAGAATAATACAAATATAATTAATAACACACATATAAACATAAATGCAAAGTCTGAATTAAGTGATTAAATTAGCCCATTGTAGGGTAAATGTATCCAACACATATCAAGAGAGCATGTATATGAAGTAAGTGTCCTATCGTCTTGGTAAAAGTAAACTTAAGCTCAATTGTATAAATCCAAAGCTGTATGTAACATCCAAAGTAGAACATGTAACTCCCATTGGAACAAAATCGAATGCCAAATGAGCAATGAAAGCTTAAAACATCAAGTACATACCATCCAAGTATCCAAGATACATGAAGCATAAGTCGAGAGCATAAAATCCAATAGATTCTTCAAGCCCATAATTATATAAGCCACTCAAGTAACTAATGCATATAATAACAACAAAGATCAATGTAAGGGAGCCTAAATCTCAGCTTAAAAGCATACCATAACATATTGAGAAGTATATATAATAATCGAAGTAGCGGTACATCCATGGAGTATCCCTTAAAGCATCAACGAGCATTAGGCATAAGCTTTTCACTGATAAATACTTGCTACCTTGTTATTATAGTACTAAAATGATAATGAAATCTGAGCTATTTCAAGCTTAAATCAGTCCCAAAAGCATAATCATACCATCTGGGCACCAAAATAAGCATTAAATATGTATTATGGAATTTATTATTTACTGTTTAAGCCAAAATTATCATGTTTAGTGTGAAAAATAGAATAAAAAGCTATACAAAATCAACTCTATGAGTCCCCAGATCTGTAGCACTTGTCATGCTCTTCATTTTTAGCTATAGAACATCTAAATTTGATACCATATGCAAAAGTTATGGCCAAAATACGATAATGTTATCAAGCTGCCATAATTGTTCACGACTACTATAGCATGCTTTCTATCTACTCATAATGGATAAAATGGCTGCTTTAAGCTCAACAAGCACTTAACAAGACTTAGCTAAGTCTTGGGAAGTTTCTCAACAAGCACGAAGCAAGTTGAAATAAGGCGGAAGAAGGAAAGACTCAATGCATATCTAGAGAGAAAGAAACAACGATTGCTATGAAACATTGAGTTAAAGCTTTGAATTCGAGTTGAAGTAAAAAACGAAAAAGCTCCTCAAATGGTTGGCTTTGATACTAGTTGAAAGCTAGAGCTTGAGTGAAAGCATACAAGCGGAAGCAAGAGCTATGGCAAATGGAGCTAAAGGGAAAGAAAGAGAGAGAGACACAATATGTGAAAACTCTAACAATCATAATGTGTGACTGGCCTTCCCTTATTTAAATGTCATTGAAAGAATAAATAATAAAGTGATAGTGATGTGCGCCCACCACTTGTAATGTACAAGTATGTGAGTGCTGTCAGTGTAATGAATACATGGGTGGTTAGATAGAGGTGTCTTTATCCCCAACAATGACATTATCAAAATGATCTAACCAAGAAAGAATATCTTTTATTGGCAAGGTTGTAAAAGGTTCAGGTTCTAACTTTAGGATTAGAGTGTGACTGTTGTTGCTCCAAGTAGGCCAATAGGGTATGGTTCGTATTATTTATCTAGAGGAGCAACGAGCTAATCGTAGTCATTATTTGCTCCATGTAATTTACTGGTTCAAGCTGAGAGTACATGGGTTCATATTGGCGTGGTGAGTGTGGGCTTGTAGGGCTGAGAGGTGTTTGGCTTGCCATCTCCACCAAAGATTTAACATGCCTAAAGTGAATTGGAGAGAGAGAGAGAGAGAGAGAGAGAGAGAGAGAGAGAGAGAGCGTTTTACGAAAAAAAGAGAGAGAGAGCGTAGAACAAATCTCATTTCTTTATGATTGTGCAACTAAATTCACTCGAGTTAAGTAACCCAAGCTTGTTTTGGTCAGGGCTTCCACAATATGTTTACCAGTTTTATAACTAAAATTTTTGGGGAAGTTCAAGGTTTTAAACTTCTCTTTAAAATTTGGAGGGTTTTTTGAAAATCTTGCAATCGTTATACATTAAACCTCCATTTTTCGTGAACACAATTGAGACCTTCACGGGGTTACTTTACTCGAGACCTTTGGCGATGCATTTTGGTAATTCTCCAAAAACAAAAAAGAGGAAAAATCAAATTTCTCGCAGAGGAAAATTGAAGATGGTCTTGTGCGCTGTCGAGGCGCCACGTGTAGCAGAAGAATGGCTGGCACGATAAAAGGTCGAAGCTTGGAGGCTATGGTTGTTTATTTACATGTACATGTTATCGTCATTCGAATGAACTGGAAGAACAGAAGAGGGAGAGGAAAGAACAGAAGAGGTGCAGATGGGAGGCGCCGCGTCCCGCGCAGCATCGTCATCGAACGCAGCAGCAGCCGCGGAGATCAAGTCCTTGGAGGCCCGATTTGCTAGCCTTGGCCTGCTGCCGCACATCCAAGCCGTCTTCAACCGACTTGCCGGCTCTCCAAACGGTGCCATTCATCCATCCGCACTACAGGTTTTCCTTCCGATCTCTGTCTCAGGTTCCTTTTCCTTTACATGACATCCTCTTTATTGTCGATCATTTTTCTCGGCCATTCATGGTATCGTCTTTTTGATCATCCATGGCCTCAAATGTAGGGTATCCAATGCTGTGTAGCTAATTTAGGGTCTGTATACGTAGCTATTTGGCTTCAATCCTCACCTTGGAGGCTTTATACAAAAGCCAAGGCCTTATGGATACTCAATTTGTTTTAGCTGAAAGAAAAACGATAGTATTTAGTGATTACCTACAAAAGTGGTCAAGGATTTTGAAGGTCAGAGTAGTTGCAAAACATGCGTGGAGACTATTCTCCATGTTTTTGTATTTTGTTGTGGTCTTCCCCTAGGGAATTTGGTAAAGAAGAGTGCTATTATGTTCTTGTGCTTATAGCTCATGATAGTAATGCCCTATCTGTTTCATGAAGGAAATCGAGTTTGAGCAGGATTCTGTCATGCATGTGGGTCCCAATAATTTGTTACTCTATTATCATGATACTTTGAACCTATGAGTTTGCTTTGTTTTTGGCTTCAGGAATTGTTCGAGCTGAAAATTCAGTTTGTTGGTTGCACACCAAAGTCAGAGCTTCATGATTTAAAAGAGAGTGTTGCTTCAGCGTTAGTGAATGTGATGTTTGAGGCCAATTCTAGTGGTGTAAACTGGTCACAGTTTTTGAAAGGATTTGAGAAGTATTGTCAGCCAACTGCTTCTCTCAAGTTGGATCTCTTACTATGTTATTATTACCATGTTCGGAAGAGTGCCCAACTTGCTGTTGGTTTTAGTTTCACAAATAAAGCTGAAAGTTCTTTAGATATACACGAATTTGAAGGGCACATGAGTTTGGATCAGTTATGGGATTTTTTCTGGCTTTGCTGGTCATTTGGACATGATGCAGACATGAATTATCAGGAAAAATTTCCAATTCAATTGCCAGACGTAGAATCTCTAGTGAAAGCAGCAAGTATGGAACATTCCAAAAATGACGGTAGGAGTAAGCCAGAACATGAGGAAGTAGATGTTGGAAAACTTCTCAAATGGTTGATTGTTTCTGTCCCTGGCCTTGGCAACTGCCTGTCTGGCTACATTCAAGCTCACATTTACCGAGCTTCTTCTAAATTTCAGGTTCTTCTACCCATTCAAGTCATTACAGATTTCAAAGTAATTGAGTCAATTTGAATGGGAGTCTTAGTTTGGTGGCTATTATGCTGTCTTACACCTTCCTCTCATTCTTTGCAGAGTCAGCAGACTATGGATCAAAGAGTCAGCAGAGAAAGTTATGAGGCAAATGTTGACACTGAAAAATGTACAGATTCTACAGATTGTTCTTCTGAGAGGGGTCTCTTGACTTTAGGTGTAGCCTGGGCCATAGGCTTGTCTCAGCAAGATACGATTGGGTGCAGATTAATGGATTTTTCATATAATTTTGACATGAATGCAGTTTCGATTCTCTATAGGTAGTTGATCTGACCCAGTAATGTCTAGTGTGCAGGGAGTCTAGGATTATCCACCAGTACAAATGTAACCCTTCTGTTTGCTAGCTGTGTAGATCATCTATTCATGGTAGAGGAATGAACAGATTTTGGACTTGTGTAGAGGGCTATCGAGGAGCAGTGCTAATGCTTATATATGGACTCACAATGGAAAATACGGAAGATAATGCTGCTGAACATGGAGAAGAGAACAGATGGCTGGTTGGCTGCCTTGTTAAGGAAGGATTTGAGAACAAGAATTACTATGGAAGTCCAGGCTGCTGCTTGTATGCCTTAAAGCCAATTATGAAACCTTTACGTTCTACTGGTATTGACACTTAGGCTTTTAACCTTTCAACGTTTATGCTAGGGCTATTTAGTACGTTTTTGTATTGTTCGTGTAGCGATTTAACTTGGGGTGATATTTATAAACCTTGTGTAGCATCTGCATTCGAGGATACTTGAAAAATGTCATATATGTGCATTTTCTGTGCATAGAGCACACCCTAATTCAGTGTGTGATTATTCCCTTGAAATGATATTGTTTGTTTGCAAAAGATAGGAAAGCAAAACACATTGCACTTGAGAGTGCTGGTAAATGTGAAGTGACTTAGATTCCACCTCTTTTAAAGTATCAATTTGTTGGTTATGCTCCGACCTAGAATTGGTAACAAGAAGCAACATCTGTTAGAAAAGCAGTATGACTGAAGCAAACAATGAAAGAGACACAACACAAATTATAATCATGAAAGTAGACAAGAAGATAAATCCATTATGAGAATTAAAGAGTATAAGGTTGAGTACTAGCACACACATTCCATAGGCTCCCTCTCTTCACACCAAGCATCTGCAAGTACAAGAAATGATTGTGGCCACATACCCTCTTTTTATAGACAAAGTGGGACGACCTATGGAAGTAGTTCAGCCATAACTCAAGAAGAGCTGCACTTGAATTTAAGGTTTAATGCTCATGAACCTGTGAAAATGACTGCTGGAAATATCCTCTTTTAAAGCATAGATGAACATAAACACACAAGATGCACCATGAATATTTTGGCAATACTCACTCCTTTGGATGTGCCTTGGTAATAAAGCATCATCCTTTCAAAATTAGTAGATTTGTGCATTGAATCTAAAGGGGATAAAACAAGTTTACCTCAGTAGTTGTTGAGCTCGATGCATAACAATGGGGTTGCACTCAGCTTGTGTGATCTTATAAGTTCTATGGATTCCGTGGTAGTTTGATGCCTCCCTACCCATGTTGGAATGCTGCAGAGCAAGTTGTTAGGCCCATTCTTGCTTGGGTCTTTGCGTGGATGTTTTGGGAGAGTGAAGCAATGTGGAAATGTTTGGAGTCATCTTCCCTTTGTGAATGTGTTTTTGATGATGAGCTCTCTAATCAAAAGCATTGAATCTAAAGGGGATGAAACAAGTTTACCTTAATAGTTGTTGAGCTTGATGCATAACGATGGGGTCACACTCAGCTTGTGTGATCTTATAAGTTCTATGGATTCTGTGGTAGTTTGATGCCTCTCTACCCATGTTGGAATGTTGCAGAGCAAGTTGTGAGGCCCATTCTTGCTTGGGTCTTTGCATGGATGTTTTGGGAGAGTGAAATGGTATGGAAATGTTTGGAGTCATCTTCCCTTTGTGAACATGTTTTTGATGATGAGCTCTCTGATCAAAAGCATAGTTTCTTCAATGAGTACCTGGCTTCAATACCATGTAAAGAAATCCTTGTCTACAAATAACAAACACAATTTTATGACATAGTATATACTAATAAAGAACATAGTCAGGTTAGGGTAACTCAGAGACAATGAACATTGAAAATGAATAATGAATGAATGAATATATATAGTGCTCAATGTAGCAAACACACTATGCAAAGTGAATACTGACACCCGAACTCCCGTGCTTCTAGAACCGGGGTAGAGAATATAAGTTGGAGAGAGTGTTGTACTTTGATGGATCCCGAAATGCAGTAGACAACCTCCGGTGTAGTATGGCAGGAGCAAACACAGCTCTGTGAAGGCTGGATCAGTGTCAGATGAGGTAGGGCAGCAAAACAGTAACACAGCCAGCTGAGGTGACGTGGCAGCCAGGCACCTGCTGTAAATAGCAAAACACAGTGCTGCAAGATGATATGGTTGGGCTGGTGGCAGTAGACAACAGCGAAACCCGGATCTGCTGATGACATGGCAGGCTGGTGGCAGCAAAACAGGTCCAAATACTGGCTGCAGCAGTAGATTTGGCAGTAAACGCAGCAACCAGGTGATGGCAGCGGGCTGAAACCAGTCGCCAATAGAAGGAGAGAATAGGTTGGACGGCAGGCACCAAGTGGACAGCAGTAGACAATAGCTCAAACCATAGAGATAGGAAACAGCCGAAATGGCCCCCTAGGATGCTGAAATGCCATCTTGCCCAAAATGTGGCTAGAATTGCGTCCTTGTGGAGGACGTTCCCTATCTTGTTCCTGACAAGGAATGTAGCAGGTGTCAGGATTGGGACAGGGAACGCCACACAGCCCAAAGTGACTTACCAATTGATTGTCGGTCTGTTATTGAATCGCGCTCTTGCTCTTGCTTGTCTCTTGCTTGCATGTTCCCTCCCGCCCCCCCAAATTGCATGCTTGTGGAGGACGTTCCCTATTGTGTTCCTGACAAGGAATGTAGTAGGTGTTAGGATTGGGACAGGGAATGCCACATGGCCCAAAGTGACTTACCAATTGATTGTCGGTCTGTTATTGAATCGTGCTCTTGCTCTTGCTTGTCTCTCGCTTGCATGTTCCCTCTCCCCCTCCGCCCCCCCCAAATTGTATGCTTGTCTCCGGCCGCCTACTGGTGCTACTGTTTGCATGCGCCTATTTGCAAGGTCCATAGTGCCATGTTGCCTCCCTTTCCATCAGTTGCATTGCATAGGCAGCCGCCAACAGCTCAGCTTCTCCCACTTTCCTCCATTCTTCTCCTCTTCTCCCTTCTCTCCTTTTCCCTTCTCTCTTCTAAGTTCTCCCTCTCTCTTCTCCCTTCTCTCTTTGTGCGCAATAGCCATTCCTTTTCTTTAGCCATTTTTATTTCAACTAATCGCCCATTGAGTGGTGGAGGATCTTAACCATGGGCTTGCAAGCTTTGCCCGTACAAGCGAACTAGTGAAGCAAACAAGGTAAACCGTCGAACTGAGCATTTCTATTTTGAATTTTCATTGATTTTAATCTTTTAAAGTTTCTTAAATATTAGAATATGGAATACCAATTACCGTTTGTTTCCTCTCATGCATTATTAGGTTTGACCTTATTTCCTACATGAGCCAAATTTAGAGGTGTAGTTTTGTCGTGATGTGACCGTGGAGAAGCATAGGGAGCTTTGTGACTACGTGGTAGGTCAAGAAGCTTATCTTGTGTCTAGACCACGATGTGTTGCAATTAACCTTGCAACTTTTGCGGCGTCACCCACATTAGATATATCTAGAGCAGGTTTAGTATCAAGAAGTGTTACCTATATACCTACTACAAACTTTGCATTGGCCATGGCATCAACAGTGCGACATGTTGCATGTAGATAGAGCACACTTGATGCTAGTTGGGATCCAAAGAAGAAAAAAGAGGTGGATACATCAGTGGCTCATTTTTTCTGTCATGGCCATATTCAGTTTCGTGTATCTAGATCAAAGTACTTTAAATTGATGTGTAAGAAGGTTGGTGAGTATGGTCCTTTATATGTGCCTCTATCATTCGAGACCTTATGCACCACTTTGCTCGATGAGAAGTGCCTTGTTGAGCAAGTTGCAATGACTAGAAAAACCTTGTGGACTAAAAATGGAGTTTTTTTGATTGCTGATGGTTGGAGTGATATACAGAGGTGTCACAACTCTATAGAAACAGAATTTGTATCCTTTTTCATTAATTTGTCTATATAATGATTTATTAAATTTGTTTCCTTTGCACTAATTAGATATAAAGAAAAGTGCATTGGAGCTGGCCACTGATGAGTGGTCACAGGTTATGGTGGACCCACGCGATGGGTTAGAGAAAAGATAGTTCACACTTCCACCTATATGGCCCGATTGGGCGCCTGTGACCAGAACTCACGTATATCAGGGTTAGACTCGCACACAGAAAGGATTGATGCCTTGAAGTGTGGGCTAGATCCGCCAGAATAGACAGTTACAATCAACAAGATGGCATGATCATGAAATGCTTGTACAATGTGCATGTGTGGGCTGAAAGCTTGAAATGCACATTTCTTTGCATAGGAAAGTCACATGAAGATTCTGATACCGTTTTTGCGATGTACATGGAAAAAGCTTTCATATGACACCCATATTGGGGGGTCCCTAAATTTTAGGAGGTCCCTAAATTTTAGGAGCCTCGAATTAGCCTAAAAATGCTAGTTCTAAAAAAATAGGGATGTTATTCTAAAAATAGTAAATTCTGTACTTTGACCGTGCTTACTAAATTTGGTTGTTTCTATTTGACAGTATTCAGCCCAAAAAGAAAGGCCATAGAGAAGAGACAAGTGTTAAGACACTTGTCACACAAGTTTCCAAGTGTTCCACCACTTGTCACATCTCATGACATGTGGCTGGACACTTGTCTTGTGCTACTCCACTTTCCCCTTTTGTACTAGCTCTTCCTCCCTCTCCTATAAATAAGAGCTCGTTTTTCTTCATTCAACAACATTTTTCTTTGCTGTAAACTCATGTACAGCACCCACAGATAGCCAGAAACTGGCCCCATCCATCCCCATCATCATCCCCCACTTCTTCATTATCAAATTTCTCCATATTCCCTCTTCTATCATTGCTGTTTTACTGGACAGCAAGCCTGTAAATTCATTACAGCACCTTCTTCTCGAGCTCTTTCTTCCATTTTAGCAACAAGAAGCAAGCCCTATCCATGTACTGCTGATCAACGATGGAGAAAAGCTGATTTTCCCGCTTTCTTCTCTCATACTATAAAGAAATCAGTTCTTATCATTGCATAATAGATAATGCATGTGTGTTTGTACATCTTTGCATGATTTTGTGAGAGTGAGAATTACTTCTCCTCACTCTCAGGTTGATTGTAACTGAGCTCTTCCCTAAGGGACTTGGGTTGAGCAGAAATACATTCCTTCGGGGGGGGGGGGGGGGGGGGGTGCCCATCTTCAACCCTCAATCTTGTCTCCATTACTTTTACATTTTCATGGCTGTAATTTTGTGAGTAATTTTCATTTTCAGCTTTAAGTGTTCATTCTCTTTTATATTAAATCTTGAAAATAAGCGAATATCATAATTGTTAAGCATACTACGTTGTTCGGGGCATTTATAGGAGGTGATCCATTCATGGCATAGTCGCTTATTCCTGTGGGGAGATGTATTTTCTGTCTTCACATGATGCATTAGGGATAGGAGAGTCAGCAGATGTACTTGCATCAAAATGGGTTATAGATATTGAGCTTATCAGTCCAAAGTATGTTGTGGGATTTGTTGCATATGGAGAGCATGCAAACAGGACAGTAGGTCCTATCATCGAGAGATACTATCTGCATATATCAGAGTTTCATATTGTATTGTTGATTGCTTGAATAATCTACTGAAGGATATTGATAATCTCTCATGGATTGCACTTATCATAGAGAAAGGAGCTTGAATGGTTAGCTTTGTTTTGAATCACTAGTTTCTTTACCATTAGTTTTCTATGGGGTCGAAGGAGATGCTTTTAAAATGTTCTAGGTTTGCCTTTAACTTCTTGATGCTAGACAGATTAAGAGAATGTAGTTATGCCTTAAGGCAATTATTTCTTAGTGATGAGTTCACCTCATTTGTCAAGAGAATGTGAAATTTTATTGCTTTGCTTAGTATTTGATTAAAAGTTAATCAAATGTGCTAATATGGCTTGCATATGTGAAATGTAAGTCAATTATTTCACAGTGTAGGATCCAAGACCTCGAGATATCAGCTGTGCCAAAGGCAAAAGTTGAATAAGTTATGCTTTATATGTACTAGGTGGTACTCGGTGTTAGATTTTGGCCTAGACCAATTTATTGGCCACTAATGTCAATGGTAACATTAGAGACTAGGTATTAATTAATTAATTAATTAATGTCTATCTAAGGGCTAATAACTGCTCAGGGATACTTGGAAGATAAATTGGCCTAGCCAATTCAATTATTGGCTGGGAAAATTATGAGCACTAGAATAATTATTAACTTTAGATAATGCTGAAAAATGAAAGTAGAAGGTTGCCACTTGGCAAAACTTGCCCATGCAAGTGGAAAAAACGTTGTTAGGTGCTGGTGGAAGTCTATTCCAACCATTGTGAGAGAGGAGGAGACTGTTATAGAGCAAGAAAGGTTGTTGATGTGATTTGTAGCTACTAGGGATCAGTTCTACAGTATGTGACAACAATTTGGAGTCCTCAAGGAGCAGGTGACTGCATCCCAAGGTCTTTCTGGTGCAGATCACAGTGTATAGGAGGGGGCATCAATCTTTGGCAAACACTGAGAAGAGAAAAGAAGAGAGAAGAAACTCTGAATGGAATGATGAAGATTTGAATCATGGAGTGAATGTGATACCAGGAAACAAGGGTGCCATAGGACAAGGAAGATGATGAAGAGAGCGACGTCCCACCCACCGAAATGTCCTCTTGAAGAGGTGTGAGGGCAGTGGAGAGGTTGGAGAGAAGAGGTGACAAATTGAATGAATTAGCTGTGAGGAATGAGTGATAGAAGTAGCTTATAAATAGGCAAGATATTGTCTAGGGTGGTGCTCAGAGGAAGGGTGTTGGTTGTTTAGGGTGGTATCCCACTGTGGACGCCCAAGCCTCTCAGGCCTAGAAAGGGGAACAAGAGATGAGCGAGGTGGAGATGCAATGCTACAGGGTGAAGAATGCTCATACAGTAGGTGCAACTTTGACAGTGTCCCTTGTGGGAAAATTGTTCACTTGCCCAAGCGCCCTAGTACAAAGATGATGAAATCATGCAATGTTTAGGAGGAATGTCGGGCTTTGTGTGGTACCAAGAACCATAAGGATATGCCCGTACTTGATCTCGAGAGTCGGCTCCATGTTGACCAAGTGACCAAGGCAAGAAGAAGAGGAGGAAGAAGATGTAGAGGATCCCTAAGATCCAAGATTTCCACTTGAAAGGTAACCTGTAGTAAAGAACAGTAGACAGTGAAATGGAGAAGCCGAAACTCAACCTTGAGAGAGAAGCCACTAGCTATGTGCATCCATGTGGGAAGGGATACGAAGGCCTCAATTTTGCGTCACGCGCTTCCTGCACTTTTTTGGAGGGGGGTTGGAAAACCTTGGATATCTCATCCCACCCCCTTTTCCAGCCATGCACTCCCCCCCCCCCCCCCCCCCCCCCCCCTCCCCCTCCCCCTCAAAGCCCTCTTTGGATTCCTTTCAATTGGCAGCCCTCTCTCTGATCGTTGACCCCTCTCTCTTTGACTGTTTGAACTTTGACCCTTCTCTCATCTACAGAAGGTGCTTCTCTCCTCCATACTTCCACACCAATTCGGCAAGCACTTACCATTCTCATCTTCCTCTCTTGGATCTT
The DNA here is from genome assembly GCF_053477565.2 of Lygodium microphyllum. Lineage (NCBI taxonomy): Eukaryota > Viridiplantae > Streptophyta > Polypodiopsida > Schizaeales > Lygodiaceae > Lygodium > Lygodium microphyllum. The sequence goes on along the minus strand of NC_141150.1, from coordinate 77,117,512 downwards.
GATTCTTGAATGGACTTGTGATTTGTCATTCTTGAATCTCACCTCCCATACTCTCTTTCCCGCACCCTATCGAAGCATTTGCCATTCTCAAATCTCATCTCCTATCCCCTCAATCCCGCACCCTATCAAAGCATTTGCCATTCTCATCTGGCCAAAGCCATGTAGTGCTTGTGCCTTAATGAGCAGTTTTGGCAAAAAGTCCGTGCCGTTGTCATTGTGGTGACTCCCTTTTATAGGGTGTTACGTATGAGTGATTGCCAGGAATCCACCATAGGCCTTCTCGTTCACTTCTTTAGAGCGGCATTGGTGGAGACACGTGCTTGTACAGTGATCGCAGAGACACAACGTGCACATGATTTAGAGATAGCAGAGAAAAGATGGGTGTGAATGCATAAGCCCATCCATGGTTTTGGTGCATTGGTACATCCGGCCTACAAGTCACCGGTGGTCATTTATGATAGAGAGTTCCGTTCGGACCAACTTGCTTATTTGGCTCGTGTGGTTTCTGTGGATGACCACAATGCATGGCTAGAGGAGTTAGGATGCTATGCAGATTAGAGAGGGCATGTGGCTTTTGCTTCTCCTACTTGTTGGAGGAGAGAGTCACTTGTGAAGGCTTTATTTTGGTGGCAAAACTTTGGATACGCACTGGAGACCCTTTAGCCCTTAGCCATGAGGGTCCTTGCCCAGGATTGCTCTTCGGGTGCATGTGAGAGAAACTGGAGTGCCTATTTTCTCATTCACACTAAGATTCGCAATCAGCTTAGCACACGACAGTTAGAGTGGCTAGTCTATTGCCGCACTAACTTACGCATGATGAGGGCTATGATAAGCATGGGTAGTCCGAAGCAAGTAAAGTTTAAATACTTAACCATAACATTTAAAATTTGTTATTTTAACATTTAAACTTTGAACTTTGAAGTTTATACTTTAAATTGAACAATTTAGACTTTGGCATTTACAATGATCAATCTTACGTGCATCACTGCATTGTGTAGGTGAATGTCGATACTTTCAAGTTGATAGGCGACTCTCTTCCGAGTATACATAAGGAGGTGGATGAGGAGGAGGAGGAGATTTTTGCAGAGCTCTATAGAGAGCTTATAGCAGTAGATACTTGTGATACTTGCAGTCAACGTGCTCGTGGGCGAGGAGTTCGAGTAGGTGGTAGTAGGGGCATGGCAGTCTCTATCATTGAGGAGGGGTGGTTTGAGTGGCTTGTAGACATATGTAAGGCGGGGCTCTAGTAGCTCATATCCTGTGCCTCGTGATGACATCCCCCCCTTGCCTATACAGCCACCACCTAGGGAGCCATCACTTGATGATGATGGTAACCTCATTAGTGAGGATGAGTATGAGTGTGTCTCATGATCGGATGCTGAGGGGTCGTCTTCAGACTCTCTTGATGAGCACTCAGATGGTTCTGATGATGATGATGATATTGATAGTGATGTCTCATCATAGATTCATAGGTCTCTCTTGTTTTTATATCAGATATACTAGATTGTAGTTGTATCACATGTTTTGCGCAGCCCATGCGACCGCGATGGTCACCCTGATGTATTCATCTTATTCTGTAATGAAATGGCTATTTTCACTTTAAACATGTTTTCTATGATCTATCATTTAATGATTTATGGTTATTGTTATTTAAAAAATCATCTTAAATTTTTTTTCGTACTAATATCGTACCATACCTTATAAAAGCATAAGGTACCATTTAGTATCGTATTTTATCGCGACGTACTGTGTCGTACCTTTCGTACTTGACAACTATGCTCTAGGAGTAGGTTACAGTAGCCCAAGGCTCTTCTGGAGCAGATGATAGCATATAAGATGGGATAGTAGTCTTTTCGGTGGTCCTAAGCTATAGGGGACAGCCTCAATGGCTGTTTGAGAAGGGCAACAACAAATTTTCAGTGTTTCTCGTAATGAAGCTTTGAAATTTCTCTCTTCATAGCATTCTCTCTCATCCCCTAGCCATCTCTAAAATTATCTCAGCATTTTCTAGCAGTTTGAGCCATTAGAGGAAGAGATCTCAATCAATCTTTGATGTAAGCCCTAATTTACAATAGAAATTAGCGTTTGACAACCACCTCGAGATATGTGTAGAGAATTGAGGGAGAAATAATGAAGCCATACTTTTAAGTACATGGATGACTGCTAACAATTCCTTCCCTTGGATAATATAACGTGTTTGGGCATCGGCGAGCTTACGGCTCTCAAAGGTGATAGGTTAGCCATCCTGGTAAATGACAATACCTAAAGCATAATCATTCACATTTGTATAAACCTCAAAAGGTTTATTTGGATCTATAATCTGCAATATCAATGCAGTGGTAACAAGCTACTTCAATGTTTAAAAACATTGATCGAGCTCACTAGTCCAAACAATAGGTGGGCTAATGTTCTTCTTCTTGCTTCGAATATCCTTAAGCAAACGTATTAAGGGTTCAACAATATGAGCATAGGTCTTAATGAATTTTCAAAAGAACCTTCTAAAATCTAAAAAGGATTTTACTTGCCTAATGGTCATAGGAATATACTAATTGAGCACTTTTTCTACCTTTTCGAGAACAATTTGAATGCCACCAATAGAGATGACATGACCAAGATATAACAGTTATTGTGCAAAAAAATTCGCACTTGGATAGTTTAGCAAACAACTATTCTTATCTTAAGAGATGTAAGATGATACACAAGTGTTTGACATGCTCCTTCAACGACTTACTATAAATAAGGATGTCGTTGAGGAAAACGACTATTCACTTTCCTAAATATAGACAAAATAGATCATTCATTATTTGTTGGAAAGTTGCGGAGCATTGGTCAATCCAAAAGTTAAGACTAAAAATTGATAGTGTCCATATCGCGTTCAAAACACAGTTTTTGGGATATCCTCTGAAGCTATCTGTATGTGATGGTATCCAGACCTTAGGTTGATTTTGGTGAAATAGCATACACCACAAAGTTGATCTATAAGATCATCCATCCTTATTCTTGATGGTCACTTTATTGAGACCCTTGTAATTGACACAGAAGCACATCATGCCATCGTTCTTTTCGGCAATAAGGATAGGCATGCCCCACGGGGATTTATTCGGTTCAATATAACCCTTAGTCAAATAGTCCTGAAGTTGCTTAGCTATCTCGTCGTCCTCTTTCGGGTTGGATCCATAAGGTGGTTAAGAGATGGGATGGCTATTAAGCAAAGTTTCAATACGATGGCCTAAGGTTCTAGGAGACGGCGGAGGTCTATCAAGTAACTGAGGCGGAAAAACATTAGCATACTCATGTAATATCGGATCCAAATACTCACTTACATTTGAAGTTATATTAATATTATTATTAAAAGGAATCAAATTACATTGATTATCAGACGATTGCACTTTTTTGACGAAACAAATATTAGTAACAGTTGGATCAAAAAAACATTGAGTAAACTTAAACTCTATTGTTGAAATTACATGTACATCACATGAAAATGACCATCAAATTGAAAAGAAAATACATGATTTTTATAAACCTTATATAAAGAGGTATAATTTTTGAAGAACCATGGCATGCCAAGAATGACATCCACATGGTCAAGGCTTATAAACCGATAATCCATGATTTGATGGTACTGTTGAATCGAAAGATTCAAGTTCGGAACCACTTGATCCTAGCGATCATTGTAGGGCCTTTTGGACACAATAAACTCGGTTAGTAGGTATCGTGTGGACTTGTAGACTTTGCATCAAGTGAGAATAAATAGAATTATGAGTAGAACCATTATTAAATAAAACTGTATTGTCTTGGCCATTTATATGCCCTACAGCCTTTAAAAGATTATGAGGGCCAAAAGCCATTTTATTAATGGGATTACTATTGCTATTACTAGCATTAACAAAACATTCTAGAAATAAAATTTTAGGAAAAAACCGTGGAGCCTGGAGTGTTTATCAAAGTCTTGGCAATAGGCTTCCTCTTTTTATTTTGGAGACATTCGCGATCATCACAAAAATGACACGTCTGATGGCAGGTGAAATAGTGGCCCTTCGAGCGATCCTTGATGTGAGTGACCTTTCGCTTGTCACCTTTTTTCTTATGCAAACGTGAAATCGGTTGACGAGTTATTGTCGGGGTAGATGACTTCATTGACTTAAAAGATTGAGGCAGCTCGATGGAAAACCCTAGTTGACTGGTTGCCCTATTTCTAGCCAAAGTATTATAAAAGTTTTTAGCGCATCTCATTCTGGTAGTCTGGGAGTAATCCTAAAAGGTATCGCATGTAAAGCAACACTTAAGGATCATCCAAGGCCTTCATTTTATGCAATAACTCTTTAAACTCTTGTGAGTATGCATCCAAGCTTTTCTCCTCCATATCAAGCTCAAATAATTTTTAGAAAATTTCAATCTGATCATTGGTCAGAAAACGTTTTCGGAAAATGGATTGAAAATCGGCCCAAGTTGCCAGCTTAGGATGTAAGCTTGCCCATTAAGCGTATGCCTTCCCTTGTAGCATGATTTTGTATTTGCCCGATGCACTGAGTGTCATCGAATTTATACAAATCAAAATACTCTGTCCATTTGGCTAGCCATGAGTTGATGTTCGTTTGATCACATTGCTCCTTTGCTTTGAAGAGATTAGGTTGAAATTGAAGAGGCATTATCCTCGTGGCTGCGGACACAAACGGAAAATGGAGAGTGTGGAGCTCGGCTAATGGGCGTTGCATTTCCTTTAGTTGATCTTGGAGAATTGCCACAATGGATGAATCTCCTTCAGATTTGAAAGCAGCAGCAGCTTCGGGATACTGCCCGTGCATGTGTTCAGGCTCGGGAGAAGCCGGACGGGCATTCTCCATGTGCTGAGAGTCAGCGGGAATGGGTGTATCAAAGGGACATATACCATGAGAAGACATGGTATTGATCAAAGGAGAGGTTTTAAGAGAAGAGTTGTTTTGCAGTTCAAGGAGTGCAAGAGAGGGGAGCAAAAGAAGTTGAGACAGTCTGCTTTAAATGCAGAATTGAATCTTTTTTTTTGGGACAACAAGGCAGAGATGGGATGGACAGGTAAAGAGAGGGGTGCCTTAAGAAATTCGTTTTAAAAGAAGATTTCTAGTCTTCTCAATAAAACATAAGCCAACACATAATCCATTGAGCAACAGGATACGTGTGGAGCATTAATGTGCCCCCCTCCCCCTCCCTTGCAGCCCTTCCAATACAAAAAGAAAACCCCCTGTCCCCCCCCTGTGTCAACCACTAAAATAGTTCTGGTCACACCTGCGAAGTCAAATGGTTGCCATGTCACAGGCCAGCAAGCAGCCATCGTAATCATGCCAGTTGACGAGTCACCATTTATCCGTCATGCTTGCCATGTCGTTTTCACGCCATCAAACAACTGCCGTTAGAGTCCAACGATCGATAGGATGCTTTTGCACCACTCTCTCTCTTTCTCTTCGTCTACCACCGTCATCTGCAAACTACAATTCAGACAGGACAGAATAGAAAATTGTCAGGCCAGACAAGAAACCAGAGAATTAGTACTTTCTCTCATCTTGTTTACAAATTTAAACTCAACTCTCTTTCTTCCATCATGGAGTTTCTCTCTCCTCGATACTTATGACTGACAGTAAACATTTAATACTAGTAAATAAAATTAAAGGTAACATTCACAGTAATGAAAACGTTAAAGTTAGCATTAACATCAACATTAATTGTTAAAAGAACAATAACAGTAATGCTGCACTAACATTACATCAATGCTAACATTAATATTAAATGTCAAATTATTGTCAATGAAAATTTTGTGATGCTAGTTTGAGCTACAAGATTTTCAGTTTCCAATGATGGTCTGCCATATCCACAGAGTGGCAGCTCCGCGGACTCCAATCGTTGGAACAACCGAAAATAATCTTGTGCACTACCATCACCCCAATACAAAACCCGAACACTGATATGAAACATATCTTGCTCTCGTATCCACCGCTTGCAACACATGCCCCCATGCACGCCTCTCCTGCTAGTAGTGTCCCATGCCACCCTTAACGAATAAAGGTGTACCTATCAGGCGCGTTTGGAATATCGATAAGTGGGGAGGTTAGTGATCGGGGGTAGTGAGGGGGATGGCCATCCCAATCGTCCATGGTAAAAAGAGGTGCTCACTTGTGGGTATGTGAAAGGCACAATGTTGAAGGGTTGCATTTCCCAACATTTCCCAACGATGTACTAGGTTGCAAAGGGGTAGTGATTCGTGAAGTGAGGGTAGGTAGAAGATGGTGTGAAGAAAGAAAAAGTGCTAGGAGCAGAGATGGAGGATCCAACTCCTAGTGTGTTGGATGCGGAAGTGGAGTGTAAATTGAGGTTTTGGAATGAAAGAGAGAGGAAATCAAGGCGTGGATTAGAAGAGGGTGGGATGCGAGGGATTTGGGAAGAGTGGTTTACATGCTCAAATGAAACAGAAGATGTAGATATACCTGATGAAGGATGTTTGCTTCGAGAGCCTCCTCTATTGAAGTTTACATTCGGATCCTACACACCAAAAGAAGAAATAGGAGAGGGTTTTGATTCATGCAACTCAAAGGGGTTGTATGAACTTAACACCGGGCCTGGCTGAGATGAAGATGGGTTGCCAATCATCCCAAATGTTGTATGTCCTCCATAATTGGAGAGGTGGCCAGCCTCACCAACTGGTCTGAATGGAGTAGCAAAGTTGGTAGGAGGGGTATAACCTCGACTATACATAATGCGCTAGTACTCTTCAAACTCCTCTGTCATGAGGCTGAAATTTGGAACAAGAGAAAAAAAAGAAGATGAAGGTGAAGGTGGGTTGCTGTCTTCCTCACCAAGTCCATATTGCCTCCTCAGGGCCTCCAATGATGGACAAGCTTGATAAGACATTGTGGGATCTTGAGAAGAAGGTGTTTGAGACATTATGAATCAGATACGTGTCATTCATGTACCTCGTACAAAACCGAGCCTGCACAGTATTTGCAGGATACTCTTTACAAGAGCATCGGCTTTGATACCATGTGAAGAAATGCTAGGGTTTTGTATTGAGGGGACACAAAATGTACGACCATGAGTGAAACACAAAGACTAACGATGATGTGCAAAACTCAAAACACAGGAAACACAAACATAGACAAAGAAAGAAGAGAACTCTGAAGTTAATGGATCAGTGCAGTAAATGAATGTACGAGTGTATAGAATGCTCAAGGGCAAAGTAGTGAGTGTCGGAGTGTGATGTCCACCAAAGACGGATCGCAAAATGCAGCAAGGCAGCCTCTGTTGGAGTGTGATGCCCACCAAAGACGGATCCCAAAATGCAGCAAGGCAGCCTCTGAAGATGTCTAGTAGCAACAAACACAATAGTAGAGGCTGGATCTGTGATAGACGGCAGAGTGGTAAAACAATGTAGTAAAGTGCAGCAGTAGAATGGCAGGAAGTGGCATAGGCTATGAGGTAGAGGCTAGAAACAAGTGCCAGATGGATGGAGAAAGTGTGGGGCGGCTCCAATTGAGATGTCCTCCATGAACAGGGTGTGGACGATGAAGTTCTAGCACTTGAAATCTGCAAAAATGAGATTGGACTGAATGGTGGGTACTTGGCTATTTATACACATGGAAGGATCCTCCCAAATTAGGGTTTTGCATGTGGGAACAAAAACTCTCTAGAACCACTCCAGGTTTAATGAAACTTTTGGTAATTTGCTGTTTTGGGGTTGTTTTAAAGAGCTAATCAAGATGTAATGAATATTTAGCTCAATAGGTGTGAGTGCATGTTATAGATGCCACTGCTGGAATTAGTAACTGCTTATACAAGTATGCATACTACTTGGTTGCATGTGTGTGTGGTGCATGCCACTGCTGTTAATTACTGCACATTTATATATAGATACTCTGTGTGTGAGAGAGTCCTGGGTCTGTGTGTAGATGCCACTTGGCATTGATGATTTTCCACTGGACCATAGTTCACTCTTTTTTTGAAATATACATTACATGTAACGTACCTTACAAATTTAATGTACCTGACGTCTTGGACTGTACAGAACAATGCACCTGACATACCAAACATGTACCTAAAACGACGTACAATGCCACCTTGTTTTGCATCTTTCCCAAGTTGCCAAGAAGTTATTTATACTCTAATAGAGATATCATTTGCTCAAGATTGGTTGCCCTATTCTTGATAAGTAGCCTTTGTAATATAGCATAAGTCTATTTCTTGTAGATAGAGTAAACAAAACTTTTGATTACTAGGATGCCACCCTTCAGGCTTCACCCTATTGCAGAAGTCGGTTCTTGTAAGGTGCCTAACACAAAAATGCACAATCCAGCGAAGAATAAGAGGGTTAAGAGGCAGAACAACCATCAGAATAGTATAGGCGGCAGGAATAAAATTGTCAAGGGGACAGCATTGACGCACAAGATACACTTCACATTCTGGGAGTAAAATGAATAGATGCTGTAGTCCTTAGCATTGGTATGACGTGTTGCTTTCAGTTCCATTCAGTTGGAACTCAGTTCTCCTGTTGAAACATCTGCCCAAACTGCTGTGATAACCCCACATTCTGGCAGTAAAATGAATATATGCTGCTGTCCTTATTGTTGGTATGATGTGTTGCAACTTGCTTTCAGTCCCATCCAGTGGGAACTCAGTTCTCCTGTGGAACCCTCAGCTTTTGGAAAAGATTACTGGCCATGTACCTACCTAGAACGTCTCCCCCTCAACTAGAGTTAGGGATTTCCTTTTCCAGGTTGGTGTACCCTGGTCAGACAAACATGCAGGCTGGCTTCCAGTGGGCTCAGTGTGCTGTCTTGCCGAGCAGACTGCCTGATCAGGCAGTTGACTGGTTGTTTGCATACCTGCATGCCATTTGGCCTGGTCACTTGTTGGCTGGATTATTTTCCCATTAAACTTGCAGCAGTCCCCAGTTGCAATGTCCCAGAACTCCTGAACTTGCTCCAATACTACCCGGATTCCAACTAGCTTGTGGGAAGTTGCCATGGATTTTCAGTCCAACCATTGTTAAATTTGATTGTGCAAACAGAAATATGACTGATGCAAGTGGTAACAATACTCCTGCAGATCAAGAGTGGCACTCTTGATATTCAATGTCCCATTTTCAACAGGCAGCCTTTGTAGTAGCATAAGTTCGTGTGCACTCAGGAAAATTGTGTTTTCTCTCATCTTCCCATGCATAAAACTTTAGGAAGACTTACAGATCCATGTTGCGTCATCTCTCCAAATACCACCACCAGCATGGTGCCTGCTGTAGGATAGGGGGGAGCATAAGTTTGGTGTCTACCAGGTTTTCATGTCTTCAGCAAAGGTGCCTAACATATAAATGCACAACTCATGATCCTCAAGCTTGTATAAAAGATGGCACTAAGTGTGCAAAGGTAGAGAACTAAGCTAGAAGAAATGATCCTACCTCTGAGCTGTAAACTCAGTACAATGCTGCACTTAGGGTCCATTGATTTTGTGCCAAATCTACAAGAGCAATCTCAAACCTGATTCCTCAGTCCTCTGTGCTAGAACTCAGCTTTCTGTGATGAGTCCTCTGGCCAATTTTCTGTGGTCACTCGTTGGGAAAAAACTCCGTGCCATGCCCAATCTGCACAGGCTACCCCTCAAGTACAGCAACGGACTGCTTTTCTTAGACTGGCATGACCTAGTTGGATTGACTTGCAGACTGCTGGGCTGATTGCCTGACCTGGGAAGCCTGCTGTTGCCCAATTGTTTTCTTTTTGGCACTTGGTTTGGCCCCTTACACTGGTCACCTAAACGATTTCAAAATGTTAAACTTTAGATTATGATGCTCCAATGCAGTTGATGCAGTCAAAGGGAACAAAGGGCTTGGAACCTTCTCCACTTAGCCTTTCTTTTTGGTTGCATCTAAGAGAGAGAGAGCGAACATGCTTTATTTGTTTCATACAAATACATTCCACAACATGCACTAATTATTTTCATGGTTTGCAATATAGACACAAATTAGGACATGCATTATTTTATTATGTGCTTTCCCATACAGGACGTGGATCAAATTATGTGTATTCCTTCAGTCATGTTGCGGGCACCATTTATCATTATCAACAAATCAAAAGACCAGAGGGAATTGGATTTGGTGGTGAGTGTGGAAAGGAACGGTTGTGGATCGATAAAGATTTCATGCAAGTGACTGTGCGGCATCATGTCGTCGACAAGACATATCAACCTGGCCATCTAATACCGAACCAGGTTTGTCGAGTGACAATACTTTGTGGTTGTAGTTTTTATGCCACTGGTTTTACAATGGACAGTTGGGGAAATTAATGCTTAAAAAGAGAAACTTGTTGTTTCTAGTGCAAAATGCTCAGAGATAAATAAGCTTAATATTGAAGTCATAGTTCATTGGCATCTAATGATTCATAAGGTTTCTGAACTTTTTTGCATTCTTAAAGAGTGTTGTGCTCTTGGAAGTACCTTCCAGAATGCTGATTCCCTACTGAATGTTGTCTGGATTTCGACATTCAATCATGACCTGTACTACTCTGTCTTGATTTGGAGTATGTTAATTTGATGGTGGTTTTCCCAGGATTACAAACCGGTTACAGGGAAAGTGCTAGAAGTTGAAGTTTGGGGATTAGGTGGGAAGGCAACAATAGAGGAACAAGCTAAGTTCCAGCAACGTGAGAATCTTTTCGCAGAACAGAAGCGTAAGGTAAAAAGTTCCTGCATAGACCATTTGCAATCAACCAGGTGTGGAAATGAATAAATGGAGCTTAACAGCACTGCTTGCTATATGATATCTAAAGTATTGGAGGCAACCCTGGCAGGTCGATTTGCAGTCGTTTGGAAACTGGGCAGATTCTCCTGAGAAGATGATGATGGATCTGGTCTCTGATCCAAACAAAGTTCAACGTGAGGAACGATGACTCATGGTCATACATGTATTCTAGAAATCATTCTATGCAGGTCAGTCCTGGGAAACTTTGTATATTCATCAAGTTCCAGCAATATGAACAGAAGCAAGTATACAGTGTGTACAGTTGTGGAATCGTGAGCACATAATTCCAACTTCATGTCTTTGAGTTGTAGAGAACAATCTGAACTTAGACAACGTGTAGCGATACTCTGTTTTAGAAGCGAAATTAATTTGCCTGCCTAGACTCATTGTGTGTGACCCATTAGACTGCAGTTTTATGATGGTACACGACCAATAATGTCTGTGCACTGATGCAGGACTGTTTTTGTTGTCCATTGACAGTTATATATTGTTGTTAATATTACTTATGTTGGTTATCATTGGTTGTTAATTGAAGATCAATGTTAAGCACCTGCACCTGCACCTGCGCGGACACATGCACACATGCAGAGAGAGGGGAGGGAGGGAGCTTTCCTCAAGTGATAGAGAGTGGAAATGAAATTGAAAATGAAAGCAATGCCCGACTATCTAGGGGTTCAAAAAAGATATTTTCTTTTCCTCGAACCTCATGGTGGAGCATCGACCTATCTAATGTTTCTCTAATTTTACCCCAATCCCACATAACTGGCAGATATGGTTCTCCAGCACAACACCCTTGTATCTCCATGTCTCAATCTGCAGCTAGTGTGATGAGGTGCAGATTCAGCCATTGATGCATCTGAGACTATGTAAAAGTGTATGTCCATGTATGTTGGGCATGCGATAAATCCATCTTGAAAGGTGTCATGCGTGTAAGAAATGTGTTTGTGCCATCTTCATGCCCAACTGCTGTATGGAGACCACCCAGTCCTTTCAATATCCAATCTCACAATGTCCATCCTAATCACTCAATTTAGATCTAAGTGGCTGAATGTGAGCTGTGGTCAAATGGTGGGGGTGCATCTATACTCATCCCATTCAGGTTCACTGGGGTAATCATTTGGGCATGCTGACATTAGGTATCTTTCTTTTCTGCCAATTGTCTAGAAGATGAGTATTCGGCAGGGGTATCTCTACTAAGGAAGCTTCCATAGTAAGAGGGCCCTTGCAAACGTGTGTGTTGCATCTAGCTGACTCTAATGATTGCATAGGGTGTTGGTGGCTTGCTTTTGATCATACATGCTATCATCATGATTCATAAGCAATGGTCTCTCCATGGGGCTACCATTCCTTACAGAAATTTCTCTGGTGCATATTGTCCTTAAAGAGGCTCCCCTCATGTGGTAAAGGGTAGGTCCTTAGGTCTCTGCCCGATAGAGTAGTGTGTGACCAATATATCACGAAGCCATTGTTTGGTGTGCCTCTTCTGAAAATCTCTCAAGTGCACCTAGCTCTGCAAATCCTCATTCAGTCTCACTTTTCTTGTCACTCACATGGACAACTGTGGTCCTTTGAAGGTCACACCCAAGTATACATACGACCTAACATCTCGATGGGCTTTCTACCGGGAGTTCATTGGTGCTCTGATTTGGTCATCCGCGCATGTGTGGTGTTAAATACCATAACCTTGGACTCCCCAATGTTCACTCAGACATTTTTATTTCAGTCTGCCTTTATAATCTGCGATTCATTGATGTGGTGATTAGACAAAGTAGATGAACTGAATGGTGCTGATCATTATGTCTGACGACTTTCTAAGTGTGTGCACTCTCATCATTGACCGTAAAACACATACATCCCCCCCTATAGCTCCTTTGACACTTGATGTTTATATCCTTGTCATATGCCTAGCCTGTGGTAGTACTGTCAAATCTGTGCCTTAACCCTGCTCAAATAGAGCATGCTTTTTCCTCTAAAGCTTTAAAGGCATTGAGAGCAAGGTTGTTTCCATAAGTAGTGCAGACTAATCCATACGGTACTGTACCATATGTATTCATGTGATTTAGTATGAAAAAACAGGCCCTTTTTTGCCATTCCTCCCCAAGCCTACAACTTTCTTTCTTTCTTTCTCCTCTCTCTCTCTCTCTCTTTCTCTCTCTTTCCCCCTTTTTCTTTCTTCTTTCTCTTTACCCCAAGCCTCTCTTTCTTTCTCTCTCAAGCCTCTCACACCCTCTTTTTCTCTCAAGCCTCTCCCTCTCTCTCAACCTTCTCTCTCAAGCCTACACTTCCCTATTTGTATGATCATTCATGTATGATGTATCCACTCCCATCTATGTACTTGTAAGTTATAGGTAATGGTAGTGCATGTTGCATGCAACAAATCTTAAGGTACCATTTAGTATTGTATTTTATCATACCGTATGGTATCGTACCTTTCGTACCAGATTGAGGGAGCTTCCTTGCTTGTACAAATTCAAAGCGAAATCTTCCACCATCATGGGTTCATGTCACGACACTTGAAACCAACCTTCCTTCTTGAAGAGGGTGGTAATTCCTTGATTTAGCTCTTAATTACAACAATCAGCAAATAAACATAAATTGAAATGCACAATTTACCTTAATAATCTTGACCAATAGATACCTAGTTGGCCCTAAAACTTGCGCCCCTTTTGGTATTTCTTTAACTTTAATCACTAATGGATTGAATTGCTGATCCAAAAGCCCCTTGCTGTATATACAATCAATAAGAAATTTGGGTCAATTGCCCCTTGATTTTCATCCAGGAATTCACAAATGAAATCACCAACTAGTCAAATGTTGCCCCAATTCACAACGGATGACTTGACATATGAAATCCTGTCAATTCTACAAATTTTAGGTGTTGATTTCAGTGTACGATGTCTTCTCTTGTTGGCACGGGTCCCAAGGTGGTTGCTAAGCCCTAATTTTTGTAGAAATTTAGGGTTTATAGGGGAGATCTCTGTGCTATCCATCAAATTTGGTTGAGATATGCTCAAAATAACTGAGAAATACTGAGATCTCTTGAGCATTGGGTTAGAGAAGGTGAGAGAAAGCCAAGATGAAAGAGAAATTTGATTTTCTTTGCGAGAAAACCCTAAACTCTGCTTGCTGCCTGCTCTAGCCTGCATTTAATGTAGTCACCTACTGCCAGGCACCTCCAAAATGTTGTCATCTGATCAACAATGTTGTTGCCGGCCCTTGGAAGATGACTCCTTACTGTCCCTTGCTTGCTGAGGCCCCCCAGATGGTTATCTTTGCAGTAAATTGTCGTTCTTTGATAAAAAAACAAACCAATAGCTCACTTTTTTTCTCTCTCCCAGACTGTAAACTAAGTGAATGGCTGAGACTAAGCCCCCAAAAACGTTTTCTTAGTTTGCATGGGCATTTTTGCTAAGTGGTAGCTTTCTAAACCCATTTTTCAGCACTATCCAACCATTCAATTAATTTTTAGAAATAAATGATCTTAAAAATTAAATTTAGCCCTTTTGACTCTACCCAAAATTAAATGTGTCCATCCGTAATTAAATTGGCTAGGTGATTTGCAACTTGGAGTGGTTCCTAACTTTTATTGACCCTTAGATTGGTATTAATTAATTAATCAATACTAGTCCCTAGTGTCACTATCGACACTTATTGGCCAAATAACTATCCGAGGGTCAAAATTGACACCAACTGACCCCCAAAGCCCAGATGGCATAACTTATCACAACTTTTGTCTTTGATATCCATTGCATCCTTGGGATCCTTGGCTTGTTACCATGAAATAACTCCCATGTGCATCACATGTGCTAAACAACCTTGCACATTTGATTAATAACTTAATCAAATGTTATCAGTAAGATTAAAGCATGTTAAGTTTTAATGTCCCCGTGACAAATCTCCCCCTTGAAATCCCTACAATTGTCCTTGATCGCACTGCACTGTGCCAAAAGAAAAGCATATTGCATTGAAAGATCCATAAGGCATCATAGTCACAATGTTAGCCACTGTTGTCCAACCATGCCACATGTCCCAAATCTTGGTGTAAATTTACAGCCAATATAAACATGAGATAATATTGAGAATCAGCCCAAAATTGTTGCTAGAAACTTATTGGATGCATCCATAATTCACGTTTCTTAATTGTTCCGACTCCACAACTATAGTAAAGCATATTCTCAGTATAAACCATGGCTGAAATTGCCAATGGCATTTACTAATATGTTGGTGTCCATGGAACTAGATGTAAACCATTGAAAATTGAGCATAATCTGATCATAAATTGAGCATTTGGTAATTTGAGAACTAATCTCAAACTATTGTAAATGTGACCCCAAACTGATCACAAACTGATTGCAAAAACTGATCAACAATCGATGCAAAACTGACCCCAAAAGTGACCATAAACAGTTCTCAAACTGATCAATAACTGTGCTGAAACAGATCTGAACTTGATTTTAAAACTAAGGCAAAAACTCATGCCCAACTGATCATGAACTGATCTCAATTGA
This sequence comes from Lygodium microphyllum, assembly GCF_053477565.2. NCBI lineage: Eukaryota > Viridiplantae > Streptophyta > Polypodiopsida > Schizaeales > Lygodiaceae > Lygodium > Lygodium microphyllum. The sequence continues at coordinate 77,102,251 of NC_141150.1, read as the reverse complement.
TGCAAAAGTATGGTCTCAAAGGCGTGGTAACAACCATACTCATCTGCATACATCTCATAGTGACTAGTACACAGAGTAGTGACCTCATGGTAGGTATATTGCTAGCATAGTACCTTGGATGCATGCTAAATACATTCGAGATCCACTATATGCGAGAGCTGTCCACAACTGGAGGAGTGGAAATGCTAGCTCCCCCCCTTGAGTATCAAGCAATACTTTGGACCCTTGCTCTATTGAACCTGATTGAGCAATAACTGAAGTTGACTCTAATTGAAAAGCATCTCGGTACAGTTGCAACAATTGAGGATGGTTTGCCAAGTCATCCTCTCTAGCTTTAGTTGTATTAAAACCTCCACTAGGTTGTAGGCCTTTCTTCCCCTTAAGCATTGCGATGCTTTATACTTTCACATTGTTGCAATTCCAACTTAACCAATATGCAACATTGCATCTAGTTGACTAGTGCCTCATGTGTACTTGACATGCTAGGAGCACCAAATGCATTAACATTTCAGCTATTGTCCTCAGCTGATCTTTAAATTGGTCATCAAATTTCTCTTTCTTTTGTTGATTGTCAGCTTCTAAACGCGTAGAAGGACCGACATTTTGGTCTAACCAATATTATCAGCCTTTTAGTGTTTCACGCCTTGTCTAGGCATTGCATTTTTTCCAACACTTTGTGAATTTTCAGATTGAGAGGCATTATCCCTGCTTGATCCCATCTTATCTAAAGACATTCTTGTTGTAATGCTCAACTGAATACAATTTCAGCACTAGAACAAAGCTTTTGACATTCCATTACGTGTCTCAGGCCTACCAATTCGAGAGAATTGATTATATCTTGGCGATGGAACCATGAAACCAGTCTTTCTTCTTGGAGAGGGTGGTAATTCCTCGATTAAGAACTTAATTACAGTAATCAGCAAATAAACATAAATTGAAAGGCACAATTTATCTTAATAAGCTTGGACGATAGATACCAAGTTGGCCCCAAAATTGCCGCCCCTTTCGGTATTTTTTAAAACTTTAATTGCTAATGGATTGAGTACTAGTTGAGATTTCACAATCTCCTTTGAGATTCCACAATCTCCTTTGTCGATCCAAAAGCCCTTGCTGTACATACAAATAGCAAGAAATTTGGGTCAATTGCCCCTTGATTTTCATCCATGAATTATACAAATGGAACCACCAATTGGCCAAATGTTACCCCTACTCATAATGGATGGCCTAGCATCTAAAATCCCTATCAATTCCATGAATTTCAGAGGCTGATCTTAGTGTACGATGTCTTCTCCTGTTGGCATGGGTCTCAAGGTGGTTGCTAAACTCTACTTATGTAGAAATTTAGGGTTTACAGCAGAGATATTTGTGTTGTGCACCAAATTTGGTTGAGATCTGCTCAAAATGGTTGAGATCTCTTGAGAATGGGTTGGAGAAGGCAAGTGAGAGCTAATATAAGGGAAAAATTTACTTTTCTTTGTGAGAAAACCCTAAATTCTGCATGTTGCTCGCTCCAGCTTGCATTTAATGCAGTCACCTATCGCCAGGCACCTCCAAAATGCTATCACCTGATTAGCAATGGTGTTGCTAGTCCATGGAAGGTGATTGACTCTACTATCCCCCGGTTTACTGAGGCCCCTAGATGGTTGTCCTTTGTAGCAAATTGCTGTTTTGTGATTAGAAAATGGACCAACAACTCCCTCTCTCTCTCTCTCCTCCAAGCTGTAAACTAATTGAATTGCTGATACCCAGCCCCCAAAAACGTTTTTCAGTTTGCATGGGCTTTTTTTGCCAAGTGGCAAATTTTTAAACCCATTTTTCAGCATTATCCAGTAATTTAGTTAATTTTCAGAATTAAATAATCCTAAAAATTAAATTTAGCATTTTGATCCACCCAAAATTAAATATGCCCATCCATAATTAAATTGGCTAGGCCATTTGTAACCTGGAGTGGTCCCCAACCTCAATTGACCCTTAGACTGGCATTAATTAATTAATTAGTGCTAGTTCCTAGCAACATTAGGAAAATGCAACATCATGGGCACATTTTGTATTATGCTTCCCCTTTCATTCGATTTAGTCATAGGTGTACTAGTCGCTCGTTGACTTCCATTGGTCAATACCAAATTATTTCCAGGACCTAGACTTGAATTTTGGTTTACCCTAGATGCATAGGCTGCTTGTAACTGTTAACCCTGGTGCAAAGAAAGTGAAAAAGAAATCGAAAGAAAATCAAAAGACGCAAGGCAAAGCGGAAAAAGGCGGCCCAACGGAAAAATAGGAGGAAAAAGGCCAAAAGCGCAATAGCAACTTTAAAAGTCGAGGGCGAGTGCAAAAAGGAAAAGGTGCATTTTAAATATAAAAGCGCACCCTAAATTTTTGTAAAAGAACCCATTGCATCCTTGGGGTCCTTGGCTTGTTACCATGAAATAACTACCATGTGCATCACATGTGCTAACCAATCTTGCACATTTGATTAATAACTTAATCAAATGTTATCGGTAAGATTAAAGCATCTTAAAAATTTACTTCCCCGTGATAGCACTCATTTAACTTAATCAAATGTTATCGGCAAGATTAAAGCATCTTAAAATTTTACTTCCCCACAATACCACTCATCATTATACCAGCTTTTTTGAGGGATGGTACTACAAGCATGTCTAGGAGGCTCTGTTGTGTGAGACTGCATTTGCTGCAAATGATCCCATCAAATGGTCCATTTTACTAGCATGCTAATCATTTGGCCTTTGCTAATGAGATGAACCATTGAAAGTGACGAGTCCATGAGCACTTCCCATGGCAAGGAGATGCATCTTATACTTTGTCACTTATCCTTTCTATGAGGCGGACCTTTACATCCCAATGTCCTCAATTTGCAAACTCATAGTACATGATGTTAAGCTAAAAAAGGTGCATTACACATCAAATCTTAAGTAGGTCATTAAAACAGCCCCAAATCTCAAAAGCTACCAAAGTTTGTGTCCCATGTTGGCATCAAATCTTCATCTATGATAGGTTTTCTTCCCTTTAAGGGTATTCTTTTGGATGGGAAAGCCCTTTCTTCCCCATGTTTGGAAATTTCAGAATCAGCATCAGAGCTTTAGTTCCATCCTTTGCTCACACACTCCATGTATGTACATTGGGTACCTCAAGCACCCCATGTTTGTCTCCAGTGCCTTGCAACTTCTTGGGGGTTTCTTTTCATTCCATCAAGTGATGTGTATGCGCAATGTTCTTGCATATGTTGGCCTTGTTAGCTTGTCACTTTTTAGTGTTGTCAGTCTATCATCTCCCGATTGTGAGTTCCTATTAAAGTCTTGATGGAGACATGGGAGCTGTGGCATTTTAGTGTGCACTTCTTGAGTTTTGTGAGCATTTTTCGGCATTCCGTAGTCTCTAGGCCACTTTGTCCTACATTATCTCGGCTCCTTGATTTTATCGCCACACCAGCTGTATTTTTCTGCATTTTTTAAATGTTAATGCAGTCGGCCAGCATCGGTTCGGCCAGTTTTGGTCCTTTTTTGCTATTTATAGTAGGTAGGCTGGTTGGGCAGATCATTCTTTTGCAGGCTGCTCCTCCGACTGCGGGCACACTCCTCTGTCTCTGGTGCTGTTGCTGCTGTCGTCATGTCAGGCTAGATCTAGTGCCCTCATTGACGCCTCGGGCTACATGCAGGGACTGATCAGTCCATTTGTTTGTATTCAGCATTTATTTCAGTCAGTGCAGATTTCTTTCTTCCTTCATCTTCTTGCTGTCTTCTTTCTTTGTGTTCGAGTTCCTTCTTCCATTGCGCACTCTCATGGGCCTCTCCTTCTAGAGGCATTTATCACCTCTAATTTGCTGTACGATGTATTCTTTTGCTTTTTCAGTAATCAATCCATTTGGCTCTCTCTTCCATTTCTACTTTTGTTTGTTTTGTCACTCCTGCAAAACTGTTTATTTTGTTCCCTACATGTGCCTTTCACTCTTTGATTTCATGCTTCAATACAAGTTTGATGTTGGCCATATTTTGTCCATTGCCTCACTTTCTCAAGATTTTCAATTCTCCTTGTATGCAATTGTTATCCTAGTGAGTCTCAGTTTTCTCCTTTTGCAATTCTTCTTTTAATATAACACCCCACATGACTTCTCCTACATCCAGTTTAGCTAGTGTGCAAGCTTGCATTTCACATTTCAGTTTCATTCATTCGATTCCCTCTTGCATTCATGTATCAGATTCCTATGTCTTCAAGCTCTTCCTGTATTAACGTGCATCTTAACCGATAGTACTTTTATGTATCTCCATGCTTCACTTATCAACTTAGCTGCATTCTTGCATAGCTTCAATCCTAGGGGAGTTGCCTAATTTCTACTTTTCGTGTGTGCATAATCTCAATCTTTGGATCCTGGATTGATGTGTGAAAAGATGCATCTTCCACTGTTTTGGGGGTGGCTGTGTTCTCTACCACAGTTGAAGTGGTGGTCATCTCTGCTTGGTTGTCATGTATCCTTGATTTTTTCCATTATTGAAGATTACATTCACTGTTTACTACTGCATTCAGGTGAATGTTCATGACCGTGTTCATAATTCATTGTTTACTATTTATAGCTTTATCCAGAGTTGAAAATCTGCATTCACTGTTCAGTACTGCATGCAATGTTCAGTACTGCAATCAGTGTGCAAATGATGTTCATGACTGCACTGTTTTTTGTTTACTGTTTATAGCTTGATTCATAGTTCAAGTCTGCACTCACTGTTCACTACTGCATTAAGTGTTCATACATGACTGTTGATTAGACTAGAATTATAGTTTACTGTAAATAGCTGATTCACTGTTCAGAACTAAATCTTGTGCAGTGTTGAGTTAAACGATTGCATTCAATACTGCATTCCAGTTTTGATGTCTGCCTTCATGATTGTGTTTCAGTGGTTCACGATCACATTCACTTGCAGTTTTTTTTTTTTGCAAGTAAAATGTGGCTGATTATATTACTCAAAAAAACTGATTACAGCAGAGTGCTCATGCTCAACAGACTAGCTGGAGCTGATGAAAGTCACAAATACATCATGTATACAAGCCTCTCAAGACAGTCTGGGGGGGATGGGGGCAAGAAGCCACGGAGGGGGGGTGTCTCTCCATCTGGGGCTGCCTGCCCGCATCACGAAAAATAGGTCGTGTCCACCCCAAGTGCGCATGAAATGACATCAGAGCTCCTGACTCGCCCTGGACTCGCCTTGCACCTGATCCCATCAGCCGTGGAGGGAGTGGATGATAGAGGTCTAGAGCTTTGTTGCTGTCGCCTGTAGTGAAGGTCTCTCTCCGTCGAAAGCCTCCTGACACCGCGCCTTCCAGATATGCCAACCAGTAAGACTCCCTATGATCTCCCATACCTCAGAGCGGTTTGCTGTGGGCTCCAGTTACCTGGCGGATGGGTAGAGCCTCCAAACCGACCACTGCACATGACCTTGCCTCGATAAAGAATATCGTGTCCTGTATCCCAGTCTCATACAGAAGATGACGGCCTTGGTTGACTGCCTGCCAGTAGAAAGCTCCCCATGAGATACATCCAAGGCTAGGTGCTATACGGCAAAGGATGCGGCATGCTCCTCTCCACACGAGCTGCGCCGCCTCACACGACCAAAGGCAATGCTTTGGGGTTTCCAAAGGTTGCTGTGTGCAGTGCTTACAACTTCTCTCCTGCATCTGGGCAAGCCAACTTCCCATCGCCAAGCCTCCATGTGCCACGAGCCATAAAAAATACGATACCCTCCTTGGCCTCCAGCTATCCATAGGCGGCGCCAGAAGGTTCGTCGGAAAGGCTCCGATGCTGTGCTCTGCCCAATGCTTGCTACGTGACAACACCCAATCCATATCCTTGTGCTTCAGTACGTGTCTATCAATCTTGGTGGTGTACTCCAAGAACCTTGGTGGTTTGTTGGCGACTGCAATGGCCGGCCATAGCCACTCTCCTGGATTCCACTACAGCTCATCAAGTGGCTTGTCCTCCCAGATTCAGAGGCGCCACTCCTTGAGCTCTTGTCAAAAGACAAAAGGGTCCAGTCGCCATGTCTTTTCCTGAAGGCCAATTACCCAAATCCTTCTCCATGAAAGGACAACTATCTCCTCATCTTGCTGCCCTCTATCAAGAGCCAGACGCCCCCCTTCTGTACGGTGAAGGTCCCAGGTGGAGCGCCGCCCACTCTACTTGCCACCTGTAGGGGGATGCCTGTTGGTGAAAACCTAGCGGCCCATACCTCCCCGGGCTCTATCGGCTCTCGTATCGGGGGAGCAAGCCACTCCTGAGGTATTGCTGCGTCTATCTCTCTTCTCCTCAACTCCACTCCTCTCTGGCAATCTGATACTTGCTACAACACCACCTCATCCACCATCCTATACATATCTCGCTATGTCCTAATGGTACGAACCAGGCCAGCCTCCTAACTAGCCCGCTCGATGTGGGGGTGCTCTCCAATCTGTGCCCCTTCCTGATCTTTGACTTGGGGGTTTCAGATCATTGGCTAATGGTCTATCTCCTCCTAGCAGCTTGGGGGGACTTCGGATTAGGGCCTTACGGAGGCCCTGCCACATGCGGAGCAAGCTGTGTAGGAAAGGTGATCTGGGAGGGGGTGATCTGGGCTGACGTGAAGATCCATCTCAGGGACAGCCTCCACTCAGTGCCAAGCCTCGGTCGATAATCTTGAAGACCCTCCTACAATAGGACCTTCTAGGTCTGCCCTCTTGGTGTGAGGCTGTGGACAACTAGCTTGCCCAAGAGGGCCTATTCTGATACTCTAGGTCTATGATCCCAAGCCCTCCCTCTGACCGATGCCGTATACTAGTCACCCACGCCACCTTGGCCTTGGAATCCTTGGAGCCGTCTGACTCGAACCAGAGGAATTTCCGCACTAGGTGGCAAAGTTGCACTACGTAGGATGAGGGGAAGCACCATCACGAGGTGATATACTAGGCCGTCTCTAGGAGGACTTGGTTAACCACCAGGGCTCGGCCGGCTAGTGAGAGGTGAGCTGTGCTCCAATAGGTCAACTTTCTCCGAATAGAATCGAGGACTGGAAGAAACTGCTGGGCGGGAGTGATGTCGAGTCCCACCTGCAACCCTAGGTACCGGACTGTCTGCCCTCTGCTCACCCATCTAAATCGCAAGTGGATATCCCACTCTGTGCTAGAGTCTGGGTCTGTGAGGAAACCAACCGACTTTCGCCAGTTGATTTTCACTCCTGGTGCAGAATAGAACACCTCACGAGCCAGCCTCACTCTCTCCAGCATCGACGCATCATCCTCTATATAGAGGGCTGTATCATTTGCATACTTTGAGTCTAACAACTCAGTCTCCTCTCTCACTGGAAGTCAGAGGCTGCGTAATTTGCTCACACGTGACATGAGGAAGTGAGACATTGCCTTTGCAAAGAGTAGGAACAGGTACGGGGCCAGGGGGCAGCCTAGCCGGACCTATCTCTCTAGCCGAAACTCCCCCCCTTGAATACCACCTATGAGAATCCTGTTGATGGCCGATCTGTAAAGTGCGGAGACCGTGCAAATTCAAGCCTGGGAGAAACCCAACCTCACCATGGTGCCCTCTAGGAAATCCCAGTCCACCCTGTCATAAGCTTTCTCGAAATCCAAGAGTAGTACGGTCAATCTCTGCCCATTGTGTTGAGCCCACTCCGTCGCCTCAAAGAAGGTGAATACATTGTCTAGGATGCTCCTATCCTGGACAAAGCCTGTTTATGTGTCATGAATGATGTTTGGAAGCACGGGGTGTAGACGCCTATCAATTATCTTTGCTAGTGCCTTATAGGCCACTGACAATAAGGTGATCGGTCTCCAGTGGGAAAGCTCCAACCGGTCTTCCCCTTTGGGGAGAAGACTGATAAGGCCTGCCGAAAGACTCCTTGGCATTTGTCTCCTGAAGTAAAAATCTCCTGGAAGGCCATTAGTAGGGGGTCCTTCACCACTTCCCAGTAGGTAGTGAAGAAGGCCTTAGAGAGGCCATCCTCTCGCGGGCATTTCTGTTGGTCCTGTGTATGGAAAGTCTCATCTAGTTCCTTCTCTGTGAAGGGGGCTAGGAGGGAGCATTCCATCTCTTTTGTGACGAGGGACGGGATGTGATCCCAGACCTGCTGTCTACATTGCTGTCCTCTAGCTGAGGTTGTCTTCTGTTGGAAAAGGCGGCTATAGTAGTCAGTGGCAATCTCCATCACCTTGTCTGGGCTAGAATAAGTCCTCCCATACTGATCTCGAAGGTTGCGTAGCTGCTTTCCTGAGGTGCACTTGGAAAAACTCCCTACACATTGTGTCCCCCTTCCGTGCCCAGAAAGCTGCTAAGGTGCGGAAAGAGAACTTCGAGCGTTTGTCCTCTAGGCCAGCAATATCTGCTCGCGCGCACACCTCCTGTGTGTGGAGGGTGGGATTTCCTAGTGCCTCCTGTAATAATCTCTACGTGGCTGCAAGGTCCCGCCGGAGTGCTCGCTCCTTCTCCTAGCTTTGCTACCTGGCTTGTATGGCTGCCTCTTGGCAGATACTGCTCGACTCGGCTAGGACCTTTGTAACCTTCTCTTCGATCCAATCCCTCTTGTCCCACTCCCTGGTCCAAATCTTCTCTATTTGTCTTGTCACCTCCTCCCTCCTATAGATCGAGTCAGGGATCTGACATGATTGTGTGTCTAGGGCAGATGCTGGGGGATGAAGTGTCAGGAGAACCGGGCAATGATCGGACAACGTGGTGCCTGCCAACTCCCCAATTTGGCCTCTACGAGAGCCTTTCCGCTCCCCCACATAAAACCTGTCCGATCGCTCCATCACGACTCCACCTTGTTGAGAAACCCTTCATCCTTCTGCATCGCTGTCCTCTAGCTGAGGCTGTCTTCTGCTGGAAAAGGCGGCTACAGTAGTGAGTGGCAATCTCCATCACCTTGTCTGGGCTAGAACAAGTCCTCCCATATTGATCTCGAAGGTTGCGTAGCTGCTTTCCTGAGGTGCACTTGGAAAAACTCCCTACACATTGTGTCCCCCTTCCGTGCCCAGAAAGCTGCTAAGGTGCGGAAAGAGAACTTCGAGCGTTTGTCCTCTAGGCCAGCAATATTTGCTCGCGCGCGCACCTCCTGTGTGTGGAGGGTGGGATTTCCTAGTGCCTCCTGTAATAATCTCTGCGTGGCTGCAAGGTCCCGCCGGAGTGCTCGCTCCTTCTCCTAGCTTTGCTACCTGGCTTGTATGGTTGCCTCTTGGCAGATACTGCTCGACTCGGCTAGGACCTCTGTAACCTCCTCTTCGATCCAGCCCCTCTTGTCCCATTCCCTGGTCCAAATCTTCTCTATTTGTCTTGTCACCTCCTCCCTCCTATAGATCGAGTCAGGGATCCGACATGATTGTGTGTCTAGGGCAGATGCTGGGGGATGAAGTGTCAGGAGAACCGGGCAATGATCGGACAACGTGGTGCCTGCCAACTCCCCATACAATCCATCGCCTGTATACATGGAACGGAGATGGATGGGTGTTTCAGGGATCTATTACATAGCTGCCCATCAACCTGCGTACCTTCAAATTAACTTGAAGAGAATCAAGTGGATGGAGGATTTGAGGATCGTGAAGCTGTTCATCTTTGTTGAGGCTCACGCAAACGCGACCCTACAGGTTGGAGGTCGAAGGGTTAACCAGAATAAGTATGTGTACGGGGAAGTGATTCAAAGAATCCCTGCCGACCGAATCAAGGTTTTGGGGCGTCATGAGAAGAATGGATATCGAAGGAAGAGATACCCTAATCTTCCAATGAACTATCGATTTCTGCTGGCCTCTACGAGAGCCTTTCCACTCCCCCACATTAAACCTGTCCGATCGCTCCATCACGACTCCACCTTGTTGAGAAACCCTTCATCCTTCACCTGCAGTTTGTGTTTTTGCGTTTTTGCGTTTTACATTTAGGGTTTGCAGCCCCAAAAAAGGACGCCATCCTAGACTGATTGTGCCTATTTATTGGCCACTCTCTCATTCATTCCTCACGGCTGATTCATTCAGTCCATCACCTCTTCTCTCCAGTCTCTCCACTACCCTCACACTCCTTTAGGAGGACATTGCGGTTCGTGGTTCGTGGTTGTCTTCATCATCTTCCTTGTGCTACGACACCCTTGGTCCCTGGTATCACATTCACTCCATGATTCGGAACTTCATCATTCCATTCATTAGAGTTTCTTTTCTCTTCTCTTCTCTTCTCTTCTCCATGTTTGCCGAGTTTACTCCGTGTTCCTCCCCACCAACCCTACTGTCTTGTTGGTACGCCATCTTTTGACATGGTATCAGAGCTGGATCTGCTCAAACAGCGACAAAGATCCTCCACTCCAGTAAAGGCAAAGACCAGTGGTGGGTTCGACATCCATTTCTCTTCTTCTTCCGCTGTATCAAAATCTCGTTTTTGCAGGTTTCAGGCGTTTTCAGCTTGCTACCCACACCCCTTTCGCAGAGGACATCGCAGTCTCAGCTGTCCCTTGCTCTCATCGATAGTCTAGCACTTGTTTTCAGCCTTCCACCCGTAGTTTGCAGCTGTTTACAGCAAAGTGATTGTTGCTGATCACACTCCATTCAGAAAACAATCTCGTTTTTGCATATTTTAGGTATTCCAACTTGTTGCCCACACCCCGGACATGGAGAATATCGCAGTCCAAGCTGGCCATTGCTGTCTACAACAATCTGGCTCCCATTTCCAGCCTATTACACACTGTTCGGAGCTGATTTCAACATATTGACTATTGTTGTTTTTTTCTTGCGTTTTTAGTCTTTCTCTCTCTTGCAGGCTATCCTGCCTACGTTTTTAGTCTTTCTCTCTCCTGCAGGCTGTCCTACCTGCGTTTTTAGCCTTTCTCTCTCATGTTGCTTACGTTTTTAGTCTTCCTCTCTCTTGCAAGTTATTTTGCCTGTGTTTTTAGTCTCTCTCTCCTCACCTGCGTTTTTCTACTGGTTGCAATCTCTTACTGTTGGTCGCATCCTCCTCTCACTGGCAGCTCACTTTCAGCCCTTCCACTGCCCTCCCACCCCTTGAGGCGGACATTGCGGTTCGTGGTTCACATTGCCCTCACACCCCTTGAGGCGAACATTGTAGTTCGTGGTTCATGGTGGTTGACCTCTTCCTTGTTCAGCAAGGCACACTAGTATCCATGGCTTCTTTGTCAAAAGATGTCTAGACTACTGCATACTCCTATTGTGGCATCACCGGACACTCCACCGATGCTTGCCGATTTTGATCTTTGCTCCCCAACCCCCCAGACTATATGCATCTTCCACGAGGCACTCCTTGTGCCATCTCTTCTTTTTGGGCCACAGAGATCGTTCTGCATCGGCTAATAGAGTACTATGCTCAAGACAATAAGACGCATCCGATACGCACTAAGTCCTTTCTAGCACATGGAGGATCGATTGGCGCTACGACCTCCTGGAGATTGTCGCAATGCCAGCGGTAGTATTCTCCCACCTATTTTCGAGTACAGTGGCTACTACGGCCCGCGGTTCTGCAGTCCGCTCCATCGAGACAATGATTGTTTGATATCGTCTCCTCGTCAGTTTGCTCCTTCGAGAGACAGTGGCTGCTCGACTCCTTCCTCTTCTTCGGCTACCCAGTTTGCTCCACTGAGAGAGAGCGACTGTTTCCCACCTCTTGCTCATTCTGAGCCCCACCCTTCCACACCCTCAACTACTCAGGTTCGAGAGGCTACCTTTGGGAGCTCTTCGGCACGACCGGCGGTACTTCCTTCTGTCAGAAGTGGAGCAGCGGTGGAAGCATAAACATGTGCTGAAATAAACTGCTGAAACACAAGACAAAAAGAGAAAAGAAAAGAACACGATACAGATGAGAACTTAGATGTATGCACGGGAAATGGAATCCATATATCTGAACACGAGACAGTCGCATACAACAGTGAGTCACTGGCTGCGTGGGCACTAGCACTGGCTCCTCTCTCCACAGAGTCTGCAGATGGTGAAGATGAAGTGACTGACTGAGGAGGAGCCACTGAGTATAAATAGGCTGAAAAAGTGGGGAGCAATAATGCTGGTCGGACAGCATTAAAGCTGGCCGACTGGTGCATAAAATGCTCCACTGGCATAAAATGCCACACCAGAAAAATACCTAAAATACCTAATAAAAAATGCCCAGCCCAAATCAAGCTCAGACTCACACATGAGCTGACAAATACTCTGCTAACACCCTCTCTCAGATCATGAGTGATCTGATACAATACAATAGTACAATGAAAAGGGATCGGAAACTATACAACATAGAACCACCAAGTAGAACCATGGATACCCAAGCAGTGGGTGATCAAGCCACCACCAAGGTGCCTCGGAGAGAACTTGATGTCGATGTCGATCGTACTAAACACCTGAAAATAGAGAAGATCATAGCATGTCTCTGTGTCCATCACTAATGTCTCGCAGTAGCATACAAGACCATCCTGTCAAAAATGCCCCTGAACATAGGTGACCATGGAGTCCCCGCCTTTGACCAGACCGTCAAAGTGTCCCCTCATGTGAGCTCCAGACGAAAGCCTCCCGCTCTCTGTCAGATAACCAGCTCAGCATGAACCTGGATGTCAATCCCAGCTCTAGGATTTGATTCCACCAGACTGAAGTCGATGCGTCAGGGATGTCCCTCTCTGGAACCTGTGCACCTGTATAAAAGTATAGATGAGGCACGGCTGCCCCATCTGAACACCCGCTCACACTCCCTCTCTGGCACAAGAGAGTCGTGAGGGATGACCTCATCACCACCACTAGAAAGCAGCCGAGGAAGGGGCCACCAAGCCCTTCCCGCGATCCAAAGAAGAGGATCCCTTCCGCGCCTTGGACTTCACCTTGGTCGGAGGATCGGAGTTGAAGTCTGATGAAGGAGAGGACTCATCGGTAGAGTTAGCATCCCGCTTCGTCTTCTGCTCCTTCCTGGAAGCCGCTAACTTCTTGCAGTCCTTCCGCAAATGTCCCTTCTTGCCACAGTGGTAACACTGGGCCTTCGACTTCTTCTTCCCGTCACCCCTCTCTGAAGCTACATAAGCCTCACCTCCATAATGTGCCGGAAGCCGCCCCTGTAATCTCAAGGATGCCTCATGCTTATCATCAGTGGAAGTGCACGGAGGAGCCATATGGAGAGGATAAGAAGAGAAGTAGAGAAGAGATGGAATTTAGAGAGGAAATACAGCCAAAACACAAGCACAGACTATAGAAAAAGAGAGTTCACATGCAATATAACCCAAAATCTGATCAATAGAAGACAAAATCTGCTGCAGAAAGTCAAAAAATCAGTCAAAAACTGCCAAAAACAGCAAAAACGGCCTGAAGGAACAGCCACCCAGCCACGAGAGATGCTGAATCAGCAAAACGCAGGCTGTAAACTGGAGAAAAACAGGTAGAAAACTGTCGCCAGCAGCTGCAGATGAAAAACGCAGGCAGCAGAGGGTGCAGAGGCAGCATGCGATGGCAAAACTGCAAAAAACGCAGGCTGAAAACAGCCCCAAAACAGGTCGCCTGGCTGCGACAGCAGTCGTCTGATCAGCAGGGGTACAAAACAGTCCTGAAATCAGCAAGAAAACACAGCAGAAACACAAATCCTGAAAACTGATACCATGTCAGAAGTGGAGCAGCGGTGGAAGCATAAACATGTGCTGAAATAAACTGCTGAAACACAAGACAAAAAGAGAAAAGAAAAGAACACGATACAGATGAGAACTCAGATGTATGCACGGGAAATGGAATCCATATATCTGAACACGAGACAGTCGCATACAACAGTGAGTCACTGGCTGCGTGGGCACTGGCACTGGCTCCTCTCTCCACAGAGTCTGCAGATGGTGAAGATGAAGTGACTGACTGAGGAGGAGCCACTGAGTATAAATAGGCTGAAAAAGTGGGGAGCAATAATGCTGGTCGGACAGCATTAAAGCTGGCCGACTGGTGCATAAAATGCTCCACTGGCATAAAATGCCACACCAGAAAAATACCTAAAATACCTAATAAAAAATGCCCAGCCCAGATCAAGCTCAGACTCACACATGAGCTGACAAATACTCTGCTAACACCTTCGTCATCAGACATTTCGGAGTCCGCGATCCATGAGTTTTTGGATTCCCTATCTACTTCAGAGGGGGATGTTATTTCTTTGCTCTCAGAGGGGCATCTACTTCTTCTTCGACTTTAGCGGGGGCCCCTCCACCTCCCACCTCAGAGGGGAAACCTACTCCACATGAAGTTCTTCACGCATCCTCTACTTTCTTAGGGTGGCTGTCTTCGACTAGTCATCTCTTCTATTGATATCCAAGATCTTCAGGTACCACCTAGATCGAGACCTCGGAGGTTCAGTCGCGACTTGGTGACGAGGCCTTCGTATTCCTTCCAGCATGGATGCACGGAGCTAGTGGCTTCTCTCCCGTGGTTGTGTTTTGGGTTCTCCAGTTCACTCTGTCTATTGGTCTTTACTGCAGATTTCCTTTCCAGTGAAAATCTTGGATCTTAGGGATCCTATACATCTTCTTCCTCCTCTTCTTCTTGCCTTCCTTCCTTGGTTAGCATGGAGCCACCTCCCGAGATTGAGTACGGGCATATCCTTATGGTTCTCGGTACCACATAAAGTCCGACATTCCTCCTATGCATTGCATGTTTTCATCATCTTTGTACTAGGGCGCTTAGGCGAGTGAACAATTTTTCCACGAGGGACACTCTCCAAGTGGCACCTGCTGCATGAGCATTCTTCAGCATGTAGCATTGCATCTCCAACTCACTCTTCTCTTATTTCCCTTTTTGGGCTTGAGAGGGGGTATTGAGAAACCCTTCATCTACCCTTCACCCATAGTTTGTGTTTTTGCGTTTTTGCATTTTGCATTTAGGGTTTGCCGCCCCAAAAAGGGGCGCCATCCTATACTGACTGTGCCTATTTATAGGCCACTCTCTCATTCATTCCTCACGGCTGATTCATTCAGTCCGTCACCTCTGCTCTCCAGCCTCTCCACTACCCTCACACCCCTTCAGGAGGACACTGCGGTTCGTGGTTCATGGTTGTCTTCATCATCTTCCTTGTGCTACGGTGCCCTTGGTCCCTTGTATCACATTCACTTCATGATTCGAAACTTCATCATTCCATTCATCAGAGTTTCTTTTCTCTTCTCTTCTCTTCTCCATGTTTGTCGAGTTCACTCCGTGTTCCTCCTTGCCAATCCTACTGTCTCGCTGGTATGTCATCTTTTGACACACCTAGCCGCTTGTATCCCCAAGAGAAGTCCAGCGACCTCTCCCTCTTGTGAAAGGCAGGGTCTCTCCAGGCATCGCGTGGTCCTATTGTCAGTAGAAAGACCTCCCATGCCTCTTGCTCCTCCCCAACCATGCCTTGGTAGTTTCTGCATCTGCCTTGCTAGTCCTCTAAAGCCTCCAGGTTGTTGAAGTCTTCTCCAACAATCCAGGAGTCCACCTTTGGGAGTCCATCTGTGATCTCCACCTAGAATTTGATATGTGCCCTAACCTCCGTAAAGGCATAAACATTGAGGACTCCAAGACGTGAGTCCCCAATATCCAATCTGATATGTAGAACCCTCCCCATCACTATCGTCCCGTGGTCTTGTACACAGGCGGTGAGACTTTGGCCAATAGAGGTGCATATGCCTCCAGTCCTGCCGTGGGCACGAATGGGGTGCTCCCAGTAAGTGTGTGAGCTGCTCGGGAGTACCTTCCCTACTTGTTGGGCCTGGGTGGGAGTGAGCTTGTGCTCCTGTAGAAGTAAGATGTCGATCCGTTTGGCAAGGGTAGCAGGCTTTAGCTACTACCGAAGAATCTTCTTCCTGGAACCACGTGTTCCACTATAGGGGAGGCTATTCACATTCCAGGATGCAAGGTGTAAACTCATGGGGAGACCTATGACTGACCGAACAAGCATTTGTTCGGTGTGGAAGCTGTTGACGAAAAAGAGAAACTATGAGGTATACATATACGCTTTGATGCCGTCCTGGATGGCGAATTCCATTTTCCCATGGTAGCCCTCGGGCGGACGATGGGTGTGACGGATGCGCTTGGTGGAACCACTAGGGCGTCTATGAACCAGGCTGAGAGGCAAGACTTCGTACATTGGTAGAAACAGGCCCGCCTGTGCTAGGGGCCATTCGATCACATCCATCGATGCTCTCCACTGCGGAGGGGCTCGAAAGATAATGCTCAGATGAGGGACCTTGGTCCCAGCCCATCAGTTGATGTCCATCATGCAACCCGGCCATTGTTGGGAGAAAAGTGCCAGTCCACCTTCTCCCATCCACTGATAGATGTGGTTTGCCACCTTTTCCCATCCACTAATAGATGTGGTTTGCCACCTGGGTCTTCACCTCGTCCTCTATTTGAGTCGTCGTCCAGTCTCCTGTGTGAGAGGACTGAAGGAAGAAGGCGTAGTTTGGTCCGTCCGGTGGTGCTAGTAGATGGACCTTGCTGCTCCTAGACTTGCGTACCATGAAGATTTCCACCTCCAGGGGTAGTGGGAACACTCCGCGCTCCGCAAGTCTCAAGTAAGACCATGGCCCAATGCGAAAAAACTCCTGTAGTAGCAGTTGTGCCTGTCTCGGGAAAGTGTGATGGACGGCATGGACGGATGAATTGGTGGCTGTGTGGGGGGGCTAGACTACCGGTGGGTGGAGGATGTTGGCGTCTGGGACTCCTCACCTCCTGTGGGAGGGGGGGGATGGGTGGGGGAATGGTATTTTGTATTGGGTGGGGATGGGTGGGGGAATGGTCATTTGTATTGGGTGGGGATCCGGGAGGGGGGGGAGGGGGGGGGACTATTCGGTGGGGGTGATGGTGGGGAGGGGAAGGATCGAAGGATGGTAGGGTGGTCGGAGGTACCTGACGGGTGTTGGGGGGGGGGGGGGGGCGAGGTATATAGGACAATGTCACTAATCAAATTTTGTAGTTACAATCAACCTCGGGAAGTTGTCGGCACAAAAAGAAATCCATGGCATGGCGCCTTCATCACCAAAAGAAATATGCTAAAGCTATTTTGTTTTGGAGGGGGGCGTGAAACCAGCGTTCCTTACATGGAGGGGTTGTAATAACCTGATTATAACTTAATTACAACAAGCAATAATGTATGAAATGTTGGGACACAAACAATTATCAATCAATCTTGGACATTGGACACCGTTGGGACACAAACAATTATCAATCAATCTTGGACATTGGACACCCTATTGGTCCCAAAACTAGCGCCCCTTTTGGTACTTCTTTATCTTTATTGCAATTGAATCTGAATGCAAGGGGATTTCCTCAATCCCCTTTGCAATTGAAAAGTTCCTTGCTGTCAATAATGACCAACAAGTCTTCAAATTGATTTGTCCTTTGATTTGCTTAGGCATTCATCGACTCTTTGGGAAACGAAATTTGCCCCAAATTAGAATGTTGACTGGTTCTTCACTTGAATCTTGCTAAGAATTAATTCTCATTCCTGGAAATTCAAGTCTTGAGGCTTCAATCTTTTGGCACACTTCTCGAGGTTATTGTTAAACCCTAATTTTTGCTTTGTAAATTAGGGTTTACAATAGAGAAAAATGCAATTTCTCAGCCTCTAGGGATTAGAATGCTGAAATATTTTGAGCAAGGTTGGAGAATGAGAGAGAATGCTAAATAGAGAGAAAATTCAGACTTCCATTGTGGGAGAAGGGAAGAAATCAGCTGGTGCCTTGTCTAGATAGTCATGAAAGTTGTCTCCATTGATGGAACACACCGTATGTAATGCTTATTTGGCTGAAAGAACCCTCAAACTGTTGTCGCCTACGACTGTAGTATCTTTAGGGCATGCTGCTAGCTCCCAAAGGGTCCCTTGCTGGCTGAAAATGGCGTGTCAATTGTTGTAGCAACTATGGCAGCCTTCTCTTTGTGTCTCTCAGCTTGCACAAGGCTAGAACGACCCTCTTGCTATCTCTCCCCTAGTTTCAAAAACGTCTTTTTCACTTGCATGGGTAAGTTTTGCCAAGTGATAGCCTTCTAATCCCATTTTTCAGCATTATCAACATTAATAAATTAATTTTCAGCCTAGAAATTTTAAAAATTGATTTAATAATTATTATAGTGCTTGAGAAATTATTCTGACGAGCCAATAATTGAATTGCCTAGGACAATTCATCTCCCAATTGTTGTCGAGTCTTCTTTAGCCCTCAGATTGACATTAAGTACAAATGAATGCCAAATCCCTAGTGTCATCAAGATTGCCACTTATGGCTAATAAAATGTCTTAGGTCAATTTCTGGCATTTGATATTACCTGGTATTTGTGTAACATTACTTGAGACAACTTTTGCCTTTGACATCCATTGATTTCCTTGGGTCCTTGGCTCATAAATATGAAATGGTCTCAGTTCCACTTCACATGTGCAACATATACTTAAAACATTTGATTAAAAATTAATCCAAACGTTAACTAGAGCGAAAAAAATTTCACGTCCCACAGAGAGAGAGAGAGAGAGAGAGAGAGAGAGAGAGAGAGAGAGAGAGAGATTAATGTCTTTTGAGGCCAAAATCAACCTATGAGATAAAACCATGTACAATGTTGGTTGTCACTGGATAACAAATTGTGAGGTTCTAAAAGATGGTTAGTGATATATTGTGAAAAGAAGCTAAGGTGATATACAAAACAAGATAGTGCTCATATGGGGATACGATGGAAGGATGAGGTAGTACATGTCTAGTTGTGTGGTTGAATGATATTCCTATACCTAGTTCCACCCAATCAGGATTAGTGGATAGAGTATGTCATACACATCCTCGATGGGATAGTATGAGGGTAGCATTTGGATTGGGTCCTCAACTCTGATAGCTATTGCTCATGTTGCTGGTGGATCTCTGTGATCTCTCGCTAATGTAGCATTTGTGTCTAGTATTCCTGTATCCACGGGTGGCATATTGCTCTGATCTCCTCTGTTCTCTGGACTGTCATCCCTCTGTGTGTGGGTGCTGTGTGTGTGGTCACTGTTTGGAAAAAATACAGTGAGCTATGATTGACATCCCCCTCTTTGTGTAGTGTTAGCTTGTAGTAGTGATGTGCGGATCCTCTGAAACTTGACTAGAAATCGCCCCAGCTGGCATTGATATATAGACTCCATGACTAGTTTGACGGAGGTGTCTTCTCTAAATAGCAGGGGGTACTTGGCTTAGATTGTGCTATCAGCTGTACATTTGCGGATATAGAGCTCCTCTCTGTCCACCTCCTCTTTCATAGCTTGCAAATCCACCTAGCTCGGGGAATGTGGAATACCCTCCTGGTCTCAATCTCATGTTATTGAGAGGATACCCTGATTTGACCAATGGCTACTTGTCTCTCATGTGACATGCATACATCTGGGTATGCATGTCTCTCAATGAAGCCATCTATTGTAGTCTTCATGAAGTGGGCTCTATAGTACAACATCTTTGGGGGAAGGGGCTGCCCGGGAAAAATCCATGTATGCTGTATGTATAATTGGTAAAGGTCCTGCTGCTGCATGACCAAGTTCCTCTCTGTGTGGGAGAGGTGTATGAAGGGGGAGTCAGGGTCATACTGAAAGGGAGGGAGATGGTCCCATATCTTGTAAGACATTGCTCAACCTGTGCATATTGTGAAGTTTCCTGTCTTGCCTTAGGTAGTTGCCTAGAGGCCTCAAAGGCTCTCTCAAGTAGTCTATTTGGATGCATATCACATACTCTGTGTATATATGACTCTTACAATTAGTCCTAACCCTTCAAATATTGGCCACACATTGACCTCTTTGGCTACCCACATTGCATTTCCACACAAACTAAGATATTTTGATATAAATTTTGGGTCCAAATATAATGTTTTAATGCAAACACATGTTTGGCCGATTCTCCACTTCTCACAATGCCATTCCTCCTTCGGCTCTAAAATTCTACATGTTGTGCCTCCATGGCCTAGTAAAATGGGCTTCATTTGAGTCTTCTTTCTTCATTTTATGCTCCAAATGAGTTATGGAACCTTCAAGGGTGCTTTGAAAAACCCATAAAATGGCTAGAATTTGATCTGTGAGATCCACTCTCATTGGCAACCATGGGATAGGGTGACCTAGCCCATCAAATACAAGAACTCATTCTATAAAATAAATTACTGTATGAAAGCATATTGATAGAAAGAAATACAACTAGTAAAAATAAAAATGATAAGACAGTCAGCCCCACAAACATGGATCAAATAGCTATGGCCAAGTCCAAGAATAAAAGTTACCCAAGGGCTGATGGTTTGAAAAAGGGTCTCCATCAGCATGGGGGGTATAGCAAACTCAGCTCTAATAATCTCTTGTGGTATTGATGGTTTGCTGCGGATCATCTATGAGAGCCTGATGATTTGTGGTCTCTTGATCTATGTCCATTGGTATGTAGCCAAGCCAAGGGTCCAAGTAGGCGTACCATACATCATGGCTTGTGTAACTAATGTGTTAAATAGCCACCTCCATGTGTGAAACTCTTGGACGTGTGCGTGGCGGTGCTCTTTCTTCATCATGGACAATGCTGCGTATCATCATGTGAGTAAGTCTCTGGCTACTTGTGCCGTGGTGAATCTCCTGGCGGATATAGTGGAAGTGGCTCTTAGATAGATGTACATGCCCACAACCTCCACTTGTCCACAACTCCTAGGGTGAAGATTGATCCCCTCCTCACTAGGGCCGATGTGTGAAGATCAGGATCTTGGGTTTCCTAAGATTAACTATCAATCCACATTGTGTAGAAAAGTCATGAAGGGCATGGAGATGTTGCTATAGACCCTCTTGTGATTCAGAGACCAGAACAATATCATCAGCATAAAGCATGGTAGAGACCAATACACCTGCTAGCTCCACCCCATCAACGCCTCGTGTGATGTTATCTTCTTTCTCATTGATGTAGAGACCGAAGAGTGTAGGTGACGAAGGATTTCCCTGCTTTATTCCAATGGTGTTAGAGATCATGTTTGAAAGTCCTCTTGGGCATCTCATTCTACCCACCACTCTCTCATATAGTACATAGGTACCCTAAATCATGACCGTTTGGATCTCCAGTGTCTATAGCCTATGTAGTAGTTTATCTCATGAAATTGTAAGTGTAGGGAATAACATGAGAATGACAATACTTTGAACTTAACCAACTCGATTAATTATCACCATAAAAACGAGAGAGAGAGAGAGAGAGAGAGAGAGAGAGAGAGAGAGAGAGAGAGAGAGAGAGAGAGAGAGAGAGAGAGAGAGAGAGAGAGAGAGAGAGAGAGAGAGAGAGAGAGAGAGAGAGAGAGAGAGATGAGATTGAGGCCTTTTTCTAAGAATTTTTTGTTTCTCTGCTGCCGCCTTGCTGGGTGGAGACCTCCCTCTTCGACATCGCTGCCGTCGAGTCAGTGCAATGTTTCAGCCGCAAGAAGACGGCCGTGGCTGTCTGCCATTGCAAGCGGGGGCGAGGCCTCATTAAGATCAATGGCTGTCCGATCGAGCTCATCGAGCCGGAGATCCTGCGCTACAAGGTCTTCGAGCCGATGCTCGTGCTCGGCCGTAACAGGTTCTCCACTGTCGACATGCACATCCGCGTGCGGGGAGGAGGCCACACTTCGCAAATCTATGCCATCCGCTAGAGAAACGCCAAGGCTCTTGTGGCCTTCTACCAGAAGTACGTGGATTAGCAGTCCAAGAAGGAGATCAGGGACATCTTAGTCAGGTATGACCGTACTCTACTCGTTGTTGCTGATCCTCGTCGTTGCGAGCCTAAGAAGTTTGGACGAAGAGATGCTCGTGCCCGCTTCCAGAAGTCTTACTATTAAGGCTGCGTTTTGGTTCTGAAAGATGTATTGGTCAGGCCAATGCTCTGCTCATGGCTATCAGCCGTTCTGTGTGGTTTTTTGGTGTTAATTTCAGATGTAGAAAAACTTTCTAATTTGAGGCTCTATGCCTGGCTTTGATGCTGTTGTCAAAGCATCTTCGCTGTAAGAGAAAATTTAAAGTAATTCAGACATTTAGTCAAACCAGTATTACATCTGCCTTTCTCACTAAAAAAAAAGAGAGAGAAAGTTGACACCACATTGAGAGGGGAACCGGGGCCCCCCCTCCTTTACATGAATTTATTGAAACAAACCACGAACACCAAGTGCTTGAACCATATACAAAAGGGTTGATTTGTTGAATTTTGAAAATTAGAGTTTGGAAACCCTATTTTCTGTAAACTCCAAGCAGCAAGCTGATTGTTTTTTTTAGTGCTTGGATTAGATCAAACTAAGTAGAAAAAGTGCTTCTTGGATGAGAGAGAGATAAGAGAGTACAAAGTATGTGGCTGAAATTTCAGCATGAGAGGTGTTCAAAAGTGGAAAATCAAGGCTAAAAATGACAAGTGTTTATTGAAAATGATAAGTGCAGGGTTACTTGTCTATTCAAAATGACACATGTCATTTTTTAGATGCCACATGTCACGTTTCTAGAGAAAGAAGCTTTCAAACCTTCTACTCTAAAAACCTCTCAAATGGTTAAGAATTTGAGATAGCTACCGACGACAAAATTGCTGCAAATTTCCAGAGCCTTTGACACGAATAAAATTTCCATTTAAGCAACTTTCAAAAATAGTAACCTCCTAAATTTTAGGAGTCTTTGAATTTAGCTTTTGGAGAGCTTTATTATATAGGTTCACCAGTTCATGGTTTGTTTCTTCGATCATGAGCATTTGGTTTCATTTTCTAAAACCACTCATTATATGGGCTTCTAATCAATGTGACTATTTAAGTGTAAAAGTCTTAGTCATCAGAGCTTTCAGGTCAATCTGACCGCTCGATTAAACTTTTAATTTCTTTTGGGTATCTCGTTAATGGCGACCTAAGTATAATTATAGGATGTTCTAGTCATTAGCCACCCTTAAATAGAAAGATGAATATTTAATCATATTTTGAAACACTTAAACAATACAAATCACATTTCAAAGTACACGAGTATCAAATTAATTTGAAATCATTGAGCCAATATGTCTTGGTAACAATTGATATAGAAATGTTTATTCCTTGTTTCTTGATCATATGAAAGACTATTTGCTTTGGTTGAAGTATCCCCTCTTGTTCACCTACTTCAGGTGGATCCTCTATTACATGTTTCAATGGTGGAGGCTCTTCATAAGGCTTCAGAAGATGAATATGAAAAGCATTGTGAATTCTCCAATGCTTTGGAGGTTGTAACCTATAACAAACATCATTAACTTTTTTAGTGACTTAAAATGGTACATAATTTCTTGTTGTGAGCTTAGTGACTTGAGATGAAGGCTTGTTAGAGCTTCTTAGAGAAACTTTGTTAAATTTCAGTCACACCCAATCTCCTTGTAAAATCAATTGCCTTCGGTTCTTATCTGTTTTTTTTTTTTGTTTTTCTTGAGATCTTTGGATAGCTTGTCTAACTTGGGCGAAAGTTGTATCCTTATTATGCATGAACTCATCGGCATGAAATATCTCCTCTTTTATTTTGAGAATAGATATAAGAGTGATTTTTCATATATGATCTTAAATGGTGCTTTACCTATAGGAGTATGAACTGTTTTGTCATAAATATATTCTACCAAAGACAATTGTTTTTTCCATTGTTGTTGGCTTCATGGCAATAGCACTTTAGCATATCCAATATTGTGAGATTGACTATCTCACTTTGACTATCTGTTTGAGAATGATAAGAAGAATAAAATGTAAACTTTATATCCAAATTTCAGAAAGAGCTCACCAAAAGAGACTAGTGGTTCATGGATCTCTATCATCCACGATGGATTGTGCTAACCCATGATACTTAAAGATTTGTTGAATAAATATTTTTGCCATATATTGAGATTTGATAGTCTTCTTAACTGGAATAAAACAAGCTTGTTTGCTAAATCTGTCAATAATAGTCGTATGCCATCATTGCTGCTTGCTGATTTTGGCAAGTCAAAAATAAAATCCATAGCAATGCTTTTCGAAGATTGGCTTGGAATCGGTAATGGTTGCAAAAGCCTTGTAGGCATTTGGCAATCAAACTTAATCTTTTGGTACACAAGACATTCTTTGATAAATTGTTCAATGTCTCGTCGAATACTTGGCTAAAAGAAATACATTTCAAGTGTCTTGGCTCAATTGCCACGATGAGCTTGCTGGGTTTGACTTATGCTTACGCTCACATAGGAGCGTCGGTGATATGCAGTAGAATATAAGGGCACTTTTTACTCTTTGTAAGAGAGGTTTTTCCCCCCGAGTTACATTATTCTCTATTTGTGTGTTTATGTTATATAATTCGGTCACTTACCGCACTTTCGGGTGTGAATGCACCTCAAGGCACTTACACAACCCTAAGATCTAAGGGTTGTACTTTTGTACTTTCACTTACACACTTTGAATCTAATCGCGTATCAAGGTGTGTTTACACATACACACACACACACACACACTCTCTCTCTCTCTACTTCTCTCTCTATATATTGAGCTTGGAGTTGCCATCCCTATCTTCAACATTTTGTATCAGAACACGAGGATTCAATGAAGCAGTTCCCATGCTAGCTTCAGTCTCAGCCTTTCTTAATCTATTGAGCAACTCCACGTCAAACTGGCCAGTCTAGTGGGGCGGCCATCCTGTAGTGCTTGCTCCAGCCGTGGATAATCTTTTGCTCACAAGGATGCATGCTGATCAGATTTTAGCATTCAAGAAAAATTTGCAATAAACTTTTGAAATGTTAAATTTGGGACCTTAGCATTACTACTTGGGCATTCAGTTTATTCATGATACCAGAGGCATTGGATTGTCATAGTCCAGATATATTTGTAAACTCCTTGAGAGATTTGGCTTCCAGGATGCAAGCCAATTGGCACATTGATGGAGAGTGGACTCAAGCTATTTTTGCATGATGACAGTGATTTGTTTAACATTCATACATATGCTCCAATAGTTGGATGCCTTATTTATTTATACAACACAGGGCCAGATATTCAGTTTGTAGTTTCAGCCTTGAACAGATATATGCATAACCGATGTAAGTCACATTGTCAAGCTGTGAAGCGTGTTTTTCGTTACTTGCAGGACACCAAGACTCTTGGATTGCTTTATGCCAAGGGGGAGCCGCTGTAGTTATATATTTACAGTGACTCCGATTGGGCTGATGATTTTGATTCAAGTCACTCTACAAGTGGAAACTGTTTCTTCCTTGGCTCATCTTGCTTTTCTTGGCTTAGCAAGAAACAATCCACTATTGCCACATTGTCTTGTGAAGCTGAATATAAGGTAGCTTTCATTGCTATAGTTGAATGTGTATGACTGAGACATTTGTTGGCTGATCTTGATGTATCTATCATGAAGCCTACTTCTTTGTTTATTGAGAGTCAGAGTGCCATTGGCATGGAACCCAATGTTTCATGCATGTACGAAATACACAGAGATAGATTATCACTTTGTCAGAGAGAGGCTACATGCAGGGGATATCGGCCTTGTCAATTGTCCTACCAACAACAATGTGGCGGACATCTTCACCAAAACTCTTCCTCCTGGCAAATTTGAAGCGTTTCGCTATGCTTTAAATTTGATCTCCTTTGGTGGATGATCCTTGTATATTGATCACTTTTGACTCTAGGGGGTTTGTTAGGTTGGACTTAGACCTACGCTCACAAAGGAGTGCCGATGATCTACAGTAGGACATTGGGGCACTTTTTACTCTCTATAAGAGGTTTTTTTCCTAGTCATATTATTTTCTATACTTACCACACTTTCGGTTGTGAACGCACCTTAAGGCACTTATACAACCCTTAGGTCTTAAGGCTTGTACTTTTGTACTTTCACTCACATACTTTGAATCTAATCGCATGTCAAGCTGTGTCTATACTCTCACTTTCACTCTCTCTCTCTACTGCTCACTCTGTTTATTGAGCTTGGAGCTGCCATCTCTATCTTCAACAGAGTCATGCAAGGAGTTGTATGATATTCTTCCATTACATTGGGCTTAAAAGCTTTAGTAACACATAACTTGTTCTCCATCAAAAGAAATCCATCTTTAATAACATAAGAGTTTATCCTTTTAATTTTAAAATCTTCGCCTTAGCTTCATGAGAGCATACACTTGATGATCTAATTAGGCTCTAAGCTGGTAACTTATTTAATATGTGACAAAAAAAGGGGAGCTCCCACGAATGGCTAAGTATTAGAGTCTTTGTAAATAGAGTTGGCTTTTGACAAAAGTCACTAGTCTCCTTTGAATCCACCAAAAGGCTTGGAACAATAAATTAGAAGGTGGTTTTTTTATTGTAGTGGTGTTTGAAATTTGTCTAGGTATATAGGCAACACATTAAGATTTTAGTTATATTTCACTTTGACATGCAAATGACATAAGTAAAACCCAATTTTTAAAGCTATAGAAGCTTCTAAACACATAATGAGTACATTACAATTTAGTGCTTAGGATTTTTGAACTTCTTTATGATGATTTTATTGCGTTAATGAAGTGTCCATTTGCTCCCTTTTTTAGCTACCTTCATGTTGGCGATTTCACCTAGTGCTTTGAATTATGTTGATGCAAGGTAATATGTAATTCAAATTTTAATTTTCTTAAAACATCTTGATTTGGCACCATGTGGATCTTGGAGCCCAACAATTTGCAAGTACTTGTGTTTGATTGGTAGTGGGGGTTGCATTAAGCTTGTGATGTAGGTCGATTGAGCTTTAAAGGCGGCTAGGGATCATGGGGCAAGCCCAAATATAGTTTTTTGAAGAATAGTTGTGTAAGAGGGGTAAAACTATTTGCTAGGAAGTTTACTTTTAGATTGTCTTTTTAAGGCTCTAAGGTGGTTGTCGTGTACTTGGTTTTGCTTGCAGCTCTTGTATTTCTATGTAGGTATAGCTTCAAAAGAAGAATAGTCTATGAGACACTTGCCTTTTTAAGGCTCTTAAGGTCATTGCAGTTTACTTAGTTTTGCTTGCAGTTCTTGTATTTTTATGTAGATATAGCTTCAAAAGGAGGATAGTCTATGAGATACTTGCTAGTCAAATCTTGTTGAGAAGGAGCTTATTTACGCCTTTTGAAACCAACCTTGCTCCTCAGACAGTGTGGTACAAACTTGATTTAACAATAATTATAGCATGTATAAAATTCACATAAATTGAAATTGCAAAGTTAGTCTTAGACAATGGACAGTCTGTTAGTCTTAAAATTGACACTCCTTGCAGTAATTATTTTGCTTTTATTGTAAATGAATGGAGTATAATTGAGATTCTCTAATCTCTTGTGCTAATCTAAGCGTATAGTTGTCAAGTATGAAATGTACGATACGATAAAATGCGGTATTAAATGGTTCCTTAAGATTTTATAAGGTATGATACGATATTAGTATGAATTTTTTTTTGATTATTTTGGACTAAAGATAATAAAATGGATATTTCAAGTTTAAATAGCAATGCTATTAGAGTATATAAGATGAGTACTTGAGGGTAACATGCAAAAACCTAATGTTACATGCGTAACATGTGCTATTGCTATCTACAACTTATAACTATATAGATTGGAGTGGATAGAGAAGTGTGGGCTTGAGAGAGAGAAGGTTGAGAGAGTGTTTGAATCTCAAATAACCTAATATCATGGGAAAATCATTCCCATATCTCATGCTTGATTTTAGTTTACTAAACTCCCTGCAACAGTGTAAGTTAATTGAGCTTATCCAACCGTGAACTTTTTTTTATATGAATAGATAAAAATATTCCCAACATCACTCTCCAAATTTTGACCATTGGGATCAAGAAAATTCATATTTTATGTTGAGATATAGGCACCCCAACATCAACTACCTACTTCTCCCACATCTCCAACAAAGTTGTTTCCCTACTTTGTAATCCACATCCTTACTATTTGGATAATCTAGATCTTACTTTACCTAGGACTAGGTCAATTTTCATGGATATGCAAATTTTATGTAGAACAATAGTCCTCTACATTCATAATAATATCCATGAATGTGTCCAATTACTCCTAATGTTATTATGTTGTTTGCTTTCACTACAATCTACTTGATTGTGAGCCTTTTCCAATCAATTGTTTGGTCATTTCCTTATCACCTACTTTCAATTGAGTCAATTGAAGTATTGAGGATGTCGTTTTAAAAAATCTAATGATCGTACTAGAGCTTAGTGGTTTCATGCCTTCATTTTAGATTCATCTCTCTGTCTATTTGATATAAAATCTATAAGAGGCTAGAGACATTCTTCCTAGCTCTTAGTTACAGGTTTTGCCTAGCATATTTTCTCCACATCACTTCAAAAAACAAACTCTTTTTAGATCCCTTTCATTATCACCCACTTTCACTTGAGTTGGTTGAAGTGTTGAGTATGTCAATCTCAAAAATTTAATGATCCTACTAGAGCTTAGTCATGTTATGCCTTCATTTAGAATCATCACTCTCTCTATTTGATATAAATTCTATAAGAGGCTGGAGGCATTCTTTAGAACTCTTAGTTATAGGTTTTACCTAGCATATTTTCTCCACATCACTTCAAAATACACTCTCTTTTCGGTTCCCTTATCATCTACACTGCCCCAAGTGATATATCCTTGCTCTGTGATGCAACCAAGCTTGACAAAAAAAACGTTGTAGGAAAATTCAAGATGCAAACTCTACTAATAATCAAGAATATGCAAAAGGTTGTTATAGATAAAGAAGAAAGACCAAGTCATAAAGCTAAACAAAGGTGCACCATTAGAGCATTGCCCTTTTCTTTTAACTTGAAAAAGAACTTGAGGTGAGTTGATTTTGCTTACTTGTATTGCTTGCTTGGCTTTTTTTTAGATGCTTGTTCTTTATGTTGAGTACTTCTTGATTCATATCTTGTTTGTAGAAGCTTGTTCTTTATATCAAATATGTTTTGGTTGATATTGAATGAACGATGCATTGATATCTAACCAATATGATGGTACCTTATGGTACTAATACGTAAGGTACGGTACCTAAAGTATGGTATAATATCAAACCTTTTGTACATGGTACTAGAGTAACTATGTTTAAGTGTTATGTGTTGTCATTAATGACTAGGAAGCCTTCAAACCAGTTTGCCCCTTGGTTTACTTTGGAGTTGGTGTTCACCTTACTTCTTGAAAAACAAATTTAATCCCAAATCTAAAATGGAATGGTTGGTCTCTTGAATCTACATGAAATTCTCAAATTCTTGTTGTTGGAATTTCAGTCCTAGGTCTTTAATTTTGATCATACATCTCGAGATGGTTGTCAAACTTTAATTTTTGTTGTAAATTAGGGTTTATAATAAATATTTTTAAATCTCTCTATCTATGATGACTCATAATTGGATTTAGTTGAGATAACATGAGAGATGGTTAGATGATGAGATAATGTTGTAGAGAGATTTTAGAGTTTTATCACGAGGCTGAAAAATGAATGTTATCCTTGCTGAAACAACCATGAAAGTTGTCACCTACAGCTTAAGATTATCAAAATGGTTGTCGCACTTTTTTATACGCTCATTTATACCTATAGGGCTCTAAACTATTGTCACTTACTATGGGGCTGGTCCTTGGTGGTTGTAGGACCAAAATATAAAACTAGATAGCACCTAGAACTAATTAGATATAACTTATTACAACTTTTGTATTTGAAAATTAATATTTTAGGATAATCGGTCTTGCACTTTAAAATAATTAACTTACATCTCACATGTGTAAGTCACATTTGCACATTTGATGAACTTTTGATCAAATGCTAAGCACAACAATAAAATTTTATATCCTTGTGACACCTTTTATGACACTATTATGTTGTCCTTGTAACCTCAATATGTAGTCCACAATGTGTAATTTAGGTGCTACCTCACACATTCCTGATAGCCAATCCATAAAAACAATAAACATAGGACTTGAAAATTGTAATAATGATACTCTTCCATGGGGTCCCTTGTTCTTTTGCTCCCCTTGATTATGACGGTAATTTCTAGCTTGTCAATATAGATAGGAAGGCCTCCTTGCACACTTCACTTAACTTTTCGAGATTCTTGTGTCACAATCTATCACTCAGTCGCCATAGCCAAGTGAAACCTTGCAATTCTGACAACTCTTTTCAGCCTCATGTGTTGTGTACATTGGTGTAGAAGATGAGCCACGAGGACAAGGAGCAAAGTGAGAAGGAGATGGAGAAGTGTACAAGGAAGCTGGGATTGGAGTATATGGAGGATTGGATGATGACTAGGAGGGTGGTGGCATGCAACCATAGTTGATAGGTGTGTTCAAAGTTTGGTGGGTTTTGCAAACTTCTCCCTTTCAATAAATGGGAAAGCAAGAATTTTGAGGTGCTGTAGGGACAATGTTTGCCTTCCACCATTGCCATTGCCAATATTGTTGTCATGTTCCTTTTACAGCCATTATTGTCATCATGTCCACAGGAACCTTTGGTCATCTTTATTTCACATTATATCGATGAGTATTTATGCAATGAGGAAAGGGAAGGGGGTGATTTAGGCACATTAGTTAACAATCCATACATTGATGATTCCTTATAGATCTTGTTATGTGAGTACTATGTATATCCTCAGGCAACTCACTATGATGAGGGACATATAGACTTGGAATGAAGCTATTGCACATGATTGTCCCTAAGAGTTAATGAGCTACAAGGACATCATGGCAACTTGGCTGCTAAGAATTAACACATTAATTGATGATCCACGTTTGAGCTATGTGGCTTTGCATAGCATAATAATTCAATTTGTATATACACGTAAAAGATTGTTTGGCATGAAATAAGAAGTCTAAGCAAAGCTTTTGCCCCTAACTAACTTTCCTAAGTAGGCATGTGAGTACAATGAGATGTGCATGTGACTACTATGAGATGCTAATATTGTCTATTATATTATGCTCTATTCAGGTTTTCATTATAAAATGGTACTGCACCTCAATGCGCTTTGTCTTCACATTGAAGACCAGATTCTTGGGTTAATTGGGTAGCACTCATAGAAATCGAATGCAGTGTAGGAACCATGTCAGTCATACCACCAGACAGTCTAACTAGAGAGCCTCCTTATAAGCCTCACTGGTCTACAACATACTCAGCCTTTATAGTAGAGAGGGCTTGCATTTCTCCACCCTAAACATCCAGGAAACAACACCCTAGCAACAAAGATAAACACATGGTAAGATGTGAATTTTCTATAGTCTACATGTTATGCATAATTAGAGTCAGTGTACCCCATGACTCGTGTATCTTGGCCACCATAACATATGCACATATCTAATGTGCCCTTTAGGTACCTCATGATATCCTTGACGGCATCCCAATGCCGCCTTCCCAGGTGTAGCCATATGGCATGCCACAAATCCCATGCAAAAGCTATGGTAGGACGAGTGGCTATCATGACATATATCAAATTGCCCATTATGGATGCATAAGGGATCTTGGCCATCTTGGCCTTCTGCTCATCAGGAGACTGCAGACAAAGCCAATATGCTTAACATCTTGCATACAAAACCACTCAAGGACCTTCTAGATATACTTTTGTGACAAGTGAAGGAGCTCTTGAGAGCGGTCGTTATAATGCACATCCCAAGAATATGTTGTGAAAATATCGGATCTAGAGCATGGCAGGAGCCATGGAGGTTGGAAGGTGAAGACTAAATTCATGTTGACATGGACAATGAGTAGACAACTGTTGCACAAGTGAATTAGGTTCCAACATGGAAGCTTGGACTCATAAAGACAATCTTGTGTATTAAACTGACAATGACAATGACAATGACACTAACTGAAAGAGGAAAGCATCATGATATTGTATCCATCATTGTGAAAGTGATAGTCAAGTATAATGCTTTATAGAAGTTGGGTTGTTTCACTCTCCTCATTGTGCTTATGGGACTCAGGACATCTCTTCCTAGAGAGCATACATCATTTGTCATTTCTCAACACCCCCCTCAAATGATGAGGCCCTAGACTTGTTGGCTTTTGGCCCCCTCTACATGGTGACATGGTGCGAGAGATTAGCTCATAGGCAGCATAGTCAAGTTAAAGCTTGAAACTTTACATCTTTGGTAAGGGTTTTTATATAGCAAATCCACTAAGGGAAAAATAGAGATCTACTATGGGAAAAACATATGAAAGATACAATGGAAATTCTTTAGAACAATATGTCAAAGTTGCTGATGTAGCGGAAGCAGATTCTTATTCTTATTCTTTGTCATTCATGAATTGGTTTTGGCGGTGATCATTCTGCATATGCTGTGCTCTTTTCTTGTGGAAACATTCACTGGTTGTATGACTGGTTGTATGACCAGCCTTTCCGCAGTAATGACATATAATCCAGTCCTTGTTGTTATTAGTGTTGAGTCCTTGACCACAGTCTCTTGCTCCATAAGTGCCCTTGGTGTACAAGAGGCTATTGTTGGGTGGTGTGTTCCTTTGTATCCTTGCTTTTAACTTTGCTTTCTCCATCAAGTAGTGAGTGCTCAATATCTTTAAGTGAGAGACTTGGAACAATACTTAGGGTGGACACAAGATTCTCATATGGATCCTTATTTACACTTGCAAGCAATATGATTATTGCTTCATCTTCATCAATATTTTTCTTAAGAGTTGTAAGTTGGGGTTTTAGGCTCTTAAACTTGTTAATATGTACGGTCATGAAAGCACTATCATTTATATCCCGTTTATAAAACTGCATGAGTAATTTTACATTTGAATTCTTTGCTTGGTTACCAAAGATCCTATCAAGTTTCTCCCAAGCAGTTTTAGCATCTTTGATACCAGAGATATGATGTTGCACATCATCACTTAGTCCCCAGGCAATGATGCTTAGTGCCTTATTATTCATCTTCTTCCATTGTTTTGTTTTTGGTGGAGCTACTGCGAGGATCCCGCTTTCTGAATCTTATTTCCTGCCATTTGCATCATCTTCACCAACTTTAAAGAGATCTCAGAGGTCTTTCCTCATCATGAGGTGGTACATGGTCTTTTCCTTCCAGGCATGGAAGCCTTCTCCATTGAACTTTGCTATTTGTTTGAGCTCTGTCATTTTTGATTAGCGAAAAATCAGCTAGCAAAAGAGTTGTAGCAAAAGAGTTGTACTTCAATGTGTCAAGAGACACAAGGTGATTAGTGTTGTTTAACAACACTACATGAGTATTAAAAAGCTACTATCTTGGAGCTCAATGTTGAATGTTGATGCTTGATCTTCTTCTTGATTGCTGATTTAGTGTGATGATTTACTTGAAATGACAGATCTTAGTGGTAGGAACTTGGTTCAAGTGGCATGAGTAAGAAAATGTAGGAAAGATGAGCTTGAAGCTTAAGTGGCTATGGAGTCCACAGTTAGGGTTTTTGTACTTGACTAGTTTTCTCAGATTTTAGCTCATACAAGAGATCATTTAGGGAAACCTTTGATTTGGAGAAGGCTTAGATGTAAAGCTTCTGTTGCCCTATGGTGACAGCGGGTATGGCACTGCGTGCAGGGGGAGCAAGCCGTACGAATGTCAGCAAGTGCAGTTTCAGCAGCATTGAGCCCAAATTTCGTCAATGATGAGCTATAGCGTGGGAAATGTCAGTGTTTGAAGTGATAGAAAGTTACGCTCGGAGTCAAGGGAGATATCTTTAGAAAAGAGCTTGAAGAGATATGCCCTGGTTTGAGAGATCCAGAAGCTCAAAGTTAGGTAGGTACTGTTTTGGATATGGTTGCCACAAGCTCAAGTGGAGATGGAAATGAGAAATGAAACCATGAGCTGGATTTGAGCTGATGTGAGGTTAAGAGGGAGTGAGAGAGCAGAGAGGGGAGCTATGCCATGCTTAGTTGAGGTTTGATACCATGTGAAAATGTCAGATCTAGAGTATGGCAAGAGCTATGGAGGTTGGAAGGTGAAGACTAAATTCATGTTGACATGGACAATGAGTAGACAACTATTACACAAGTGAATTACGTTCCAAGATGGAAGCTTGGACTCATAAAGATAATCTTGTGTATTAGACTGACAGTGACAATGTCATTAACTGAAAGAGGAAAGCATCATGATATTGTATTCATCATTGTGAAAGTGATAGTCAAGTACAATGCTTTATAGAAGTTGGGTTGTTCCACTCTTCTCATTGTGCTTATGGGATTCATGACATCTCTTCCTAGAGAGCATACATCATTTGTCATTTCTCAACATATGTGAGGCATGTCCCATGTCTTTCATCTCAAAGCTCTTCTTGAGCTGACTTTTTAAAGCATCTAGCTCATCAAGAGCTCTCCCAATGTTAACCTTGATGCAAAGAAAGTAGAAAATAAAGTGAAAGAGAATTAGAAGACACAACAAAAAAGGTGGTCCAATAGAAAAGTAGGAGAAAAAAAGTCAAAAGTGCTAGAGCAACTTTAAAATGTCGAGGGCAAGTGCAAAAAGGGAAAGACACATTTTAAATATAAAAGCGGATCCCTAAATTTTTGTAAAAGAGTGCCAAGCTCCCTCTTATGCAATTTGTAAATGTAGACAAGCTGCATGGGTAAAGGAATAATGTAAATATGAAGGGAATATGGAAAGAGGACCCAGGGCAAAATGGCCGGTCATGTAAAAAAGGGATAGGTGTACGAGGAGGAGGTAGGGTATGCATAAAAGGCAAAAAGTAAATGAAGAAGCTAATTCTTGTGTGTGGCCAAAACTAGCTCTCTTCTTGTTCTTCTCCTTTTCCTCCTTGTTCTTGCTTGTGCTTGTGCTTGAGAGAGGGAGTGTGAGGGTGAGAGACCGTGGTGGAGAAGCTCTCTATCTTCTCCTATCTTCTTCTTCTTCTTCTTTTCTCTTCTCTTCTCTTGGCTCACACGCAACAATGGAGCTTAGACCTTGGAGCTTGAGGATTGAGCTTGCTTGAGCTTGCACCTTGGATCGTGGAGCTATTGGAGAGCTTGTGGGAGGAGGCAACTCGATTAGGCATGAAGGTAATCTCACTATACTCATAGGGGGGAGAGTGTGGATGGCTATGTGAGAAGTAGCCATTGCACTTGGCTTGAAACACTTGAAAAAATAAGTGGTCCGCGGGTCTTGACGGTTGGAGTGAGACCTTCCACACTTTGCTTTCATTATTTCCGGGACCAATGGAATTAAGCTTTGAGTTCTTGTACGCTCCGAATCAAGCATTGAAGTAGGGTTTACCTTGAATTGGTGCTTGAGACAGGTAGGAAGGGAGGGAGTCAGAGGGCATTCAATCTCCTTTGCAAGTAAGTTTTTTAGTTTTTAAGATTGGGGTGAGTGGATTGGAGTAGCGTAGGCATTTGCTTTGTGTTTTGGATGCATTAAGGTAGGAAGAAGCAAGGAAAATAAGGGAAACAAATAGTAAGGTTACTGATGTTAAAATAGGGTAAAACAGGGAGAAAAAGGGCTTAAATGCATTAAGGGAGAAACGAGAGAGAAGGGAAAAGTAACAAAGCAAGAGAGAAGGGGTTTAAGAGGCTAAGAAGAGGGGGAGAGTACTCATTTGTGGGTATTTAGTTAAGAGAGCTTGAGAGATAGAGAGAGAGAGTGAGAGCTACAGGATAGGAGCACATATTCATTCACCGATTCAGATTACTGCATCCTCAAGCCCTACAAGTATGATTTGAGTGATAGTTGATGCATGCTAGAACTTTGCTTGCAATGTTAGAGTGGACACAAGGAACATTGAGTTGATTTTTTGCCGTTCAGGATCCTCAGCCATTGCACTCGGACATTGTTTGTAGCCTCGGACATTCTCGATTGACTCGGACAATTTGAGTCACTGTCCACTCAGATGATGACAAACCGTCCAAGTCTGACACTCAGACTCAGACCTTTAACCGCATTTAGCCTCAGACGAATCGGATGACCATTCTCTCAGACCACTTCAAACTTGGACAAGTTGGTCTTGGACGACCACCCATTGGGCCTCGTACGGCCGAGGCATTATGCTTGGATAGGTACGACTCGGACATTTGAGTTTGCAACTTGGACATAGCAACTCGGAGAGATTGTAATCGCGGACGAGTTTAATAGAATCACAATTTTGGCATATCAAAGCCATCCCAGGGTTGGCAAAGCCTGAATTTAAGCTAGGTGACACCCCTGTAGACCTTCAGACACATACAACGGCTCATAGTGCCGACAAACTCAAGAATCGCAACTTGATGGTCTAGAAACGACTGCAATCATTGATCATTAGTCGTTTTTCTTGCTAGAGACTTGAACTAGCTAATCGAGCTTGTCGTCGCTCAAACCACGTGTCTAGAATGCAATAGAGACCAGAACAGACCATCAAGAGTGGCCATCACCCATATGAAGAAGCTGTAATTTGGTAAAACTTATTGGAAAGAGTGTCATTTGCATTGCATCCATTGAACTAGCACACCACATCACTTGAACACTTGGAGTACACCAAAAATTTAGAAAGCTTGATTTTGCATAGTGCACATTGATAAGCACCACTCAAGTGTTTGAGTGGTGCTAATGTTGAGGATTGTTTTGAATAACAAGGAACTCATGCAAGATAACACAAGTCAACGAACCCACAAGTAAGAAGAGACCCCTAGATGCCAGACGAGTGACCAAGAGAACCAATCATTGAAGACTGAGAGGCTTGAGTCATCAAGCCACTTAGGGAGCAATAAAGATTGGTATGCTTAGGGATGCAGCTTTGCCCGATCTGATCAACCTAATTGATACACTAGTTTTTTAGGAAACTGCCGGCATGTGAGGAGCTAGCACCAACCCTTGAGACGATGAACTCGACTTGGGGGAATTTCCAATTGATATCCAATTGCTTGTAAACCAGTATGACTTGCGAACCAGAATGGTGCATCATGGTAGATCAACCGAGGAGATTGTAGCCGATCTCGAGGAAGCTAGCAAAAAAGATACTACAATGCATAGCCACCTACAACCGAGAGCAGCAAGCTTAGAAGTTGAGACAAGACATGAGCACTTGGATCTTACGCTGAGTGAGCTTCTTACAAAGCAACTCTTAGCTAATACAGCTGCATAGCAGAGTGGAGTAGGCCTAGCAACTACACTACTATCGAGGCTAGGAATCACCCCAAACTCTAAAGGCCAAACCAAGATACTTGTGGTTCCTAAGCAACTTGACAAGTATGAGCCTGACAATGATTCGTACAGCTTCGTAGAGTAGTTTGAGCAGTATGCGAGGCAAATGGCCTCATGGACCTTGCTCAATGTTTACAAGCTTTCAGAGTTTTCCTAGGAGACAAAGAATGGATTAGGTATACTAGCGTAGATAATGCCAAACATAGTAACTTTAATAACATAAGGATCTATTCATCAAGAGATTCTCTGAGGTGGGATACTTTGACAATCTCATAGTCAGGATGGTGAATGTGAGCCAAAGGGACAAGGAGGATATCCAAGATTATGTTACTCACGTGTGGAGTCTCTTTAAGAGAATCCCAATGGCGGCAAAATGACCTAACGAATGAGTAGTCTCTATTGTATTCATAAATGGAATCCAAAGAGAGGAGGTTTATAAGGCTTTAGTGAGCAACTCAAACTTGCAGAGGGATGTGTTAGCTAGGGCCTTTGAAGAAGCCATACATGTGGATAA
Source organism: Lygodium microphyllum (assembly GCF_053477565.2). Taxonomy (NCBI): domain Eukaryota; kingdom Viridiplantae; phylum Streptophyta; class Polypodiopsida; order Schizaeales; family Lygodiaceae; genus Lygodium; species Lygodium microphyllum. The sequence goes on along the minus strand of NC_141150.1, from coordinate 77,064,757 downwards.
CCTACTCAAGGAGAGAAGCTCAAAAGCCACAATTCGAGATGGTACTACCTCTAGATCCTTAGAGAGAGCCATGGCCATTGATGAAGGATCCAGCCAGAGAAAATATGACAAGGGAAAGAATGTCAATCAGAATCAAGAGTTGGTAGACATGAAGCTAGAGTTGGCTAAGCTCCAAGAGATGATGAGAAGGCCCATATGACCTCACATACAATGCATGCATTGCGGAGGAAATCACCTTCCATTTGAGTGCCTGGATCCTAGATCAAGACCATGTGCTAACTATAGTAGGTTTGGCCACGATGCGATGCATTGCAGATTGCCGAGACGATTCCCATACTCGCAACTGTATAATCAGCCATATTACCTAGGGACTAGGCCATCAAACTTAGCATCCAATAACTCAAAAGCCAGTCATCCTTAAGATGGACATCAACCCTACAGGGATGCTTGGACCACATGGACTCTTTGTGACCCATTCAAGCGGCACTTTGATAAATCACGGAGAGGAGCTGAATGAGGACAACAAAGAGTATGCAAACTCTTATGTCTCATATGATGAAGAGGGTAACCCCAACTTGATGGATTTCAGACTAGTGCCAATGATGGCATTAGGCAAGGGAAGAGATAGAGGTCTCGGAGGAAAGAACCAAGAACCCATTGTGGACTTGTGGTCACCTAAGGTACATCTCATCTTGTTGCCTCGAAAGGGAGCAAGCCAGTGATGGCATTAGGCAAGGGAAGAGATAGAGGTCTAGGAGGAAAGAACCAAGAACCCATTGCGGACTTGTGGTCACCTAAGGCACATCTCATCTTGTTGCCTCGAAAGGGAGCAAGCCAAGCAAGACATGGCCAACCTGAGATGTCCAAAGTGTTGGATCACACACTTGTACATTGAGTTTCCTTTGGGCAAAAAAACTCCACTAGTTTGACAATTGTGCCATCTGTACCATTGGGGCTATTCGGAGTTGAGACACTTGATGGTGAGGCCATGCTGACCCCATTGAATTTCATGACTCGAGCATAAACCAAGCATGCCAGTGTTTCATTACCTAGATCTAGCAACCTTGGTGTGCCTTCAATAGAAAAGAAGAGCTATATGAGAATGAGAAAAAGGGCCGAGGTGAAGGTTGCACTCAACATATATAGTACCACCACATTACCAAAGGGGAAGCAAATCACAAATGTAGAAACGGAAACATCTGCTCCTAAGACAACAAAAAAGAGGAGTGCCAAGATTGGGGAGTATCCCAACCCAAGGCACTTATTGGAGGTAATAGATAAGGTTAAGGGGTGGGTGAGAAAGCCCAAGAGTACCTAAAGGATGTTGAAACCATCATTGAAGAAGAGATCGATGAGCTCTCTAGCATGCACACACCAGTCTCGCCTACGTGGGTAAGGTTGAGAGATGCATCTGCACCCTAGGTAGCACCACATAGATAAAGCGTAGATACCACTTGTAGGGAGCTTGCCCAAAATCAATGGCAAAAGAGTGTAGAGCCTCATGAAAAGTAAGTAGTTGGCAATCTGATCACGACATTGATATCAGTCCCTATGAATATACCTCTGGGAGGGTTACTTAAGCATAACCCGACACTATGGAAAGTGTTGAAGCAGTGGGTAGGACCTGACGAACTTGGACCCATCGACTTGTTTGACCATGATGCAGCAATGCAATTATTGAGCTTAACCCTAAACTTAGTGCCTAAGTCCTTGCATATAAACACCTTTTGGGAAGGCATAAAAATGCACGCAGTCTTACTTGTCATAGCCTTAGGAGATGCCACGAGAAAGAGAATTGTAGATACATGAGTAGGAGTCCATGCACTTAGCCATATGGTCCTGCAAGCCCGGGATAACCCACCTATGGAGATTGCAAGGTTTAATGTCACGTTGACTAACAGAATGAAGGTTAGACCATTTAGAATACTGAAAGATTTACCCTTGAAGGTAGCAGGAGTTCAGTTCTTAGTGAACTTCATAGGCATGAAGAGAGTGGACTACAACATCCTACTAGGCCCTGACCTTGGATGCAAAATGCACGAGTAATAGAAGATTGTGGTAACGGTCTAATATTCTTAGGCAACAGAATAGATGTTGTAAGAGTTGAGATGGACACTTGGAAGACCACGCTTGTCGACCAAGATGCCATCTTTACCATCTTGAAAGGGGACTCACAAGTTAGAAAATCTTACGGGCTCGAGGTATATCCCTTGCTCGGAGGAGGAGCGGAATTAGATGCATGTGCTAGCTACCATCGATCTGCCGTTCTTAGATAATGAGAAGGAGTATAAGTGGCCTACGAGGATAGCCAATGGGTCCCACAAAGCCACACCATCTCAGCTATCCAAGAGTAGAACCACACCATCAGTACCACTCTACATGATGGCCACGAGTTCTTGCAATTGACAAACATCTGTCCCTCCTCATGTTCCATCTAACGAATTCGAACTCCACGGGATTCTTGAACACTTGATGAGAGAGTTAGCTAGTAACCTGGTTGCCAATCTCAAAACCCTCAAGGACCTTTGGAGGAGCAGAAGTGGCATTGGACCAATTGTACAACTGGGCACTAATCACGAACAAAAAGAAGTTTGAGAGAGTGGAAGCTCGAGCAGTTAGAATATGAGGATTCAGATGAGAAGTACAAGGACTGCAACTCTACAAATGAGAAAAGTGAGGAAGAGGCCGAGACAATAGAGTATGATGTAGACGATTGAGTGATTGAGCAGATACGAGTAGACTCCAAGCCTTGGAAAGCCAACGTTATTAGGATTGAAAGAGGAGTCATGAGGACAGGACCACCTAGGTATAATAGACTATGAGCAAGCTGGATTAGTTCAATCTAGTACCCCACCACTCTTTAGAACTGAATTGGCCTTAGAGCTACAACCACTAGGGTAAACTCCTTCTAGCGAAGGTTGTGAGTTTAATTCTGAGTCGGAAGTGAGCTCCAAAAGAGATCTGGAAATACCCTGACCATGTAAGACCAAACTCACCAAAGGGGACTTGCCAGTCCATCTAAGGCGCATGCAGTTGAAGGAGGAAAAGAGAAAGTAGTCAAAGGGGCAGAAGTCGAAGACCAAATGAAGCACTAGGACCTATCGAAGTGCTTCATGAAGTTCAAAAAGGGGGACATGATAGTGATCCTACTGGGAGCTAAGTGGCTAGGATAGGCAAGCAAACCTAGAGAAGGGCCTGCTAAGGTGAGGGAAGTTAACTTAGCAAGGGAAAAGCCTTGACCCGTGTTCGTAATAGTAGACGACCTAACCAAGAAAGAGGAGGCCGATCTCATCGCTCTTCTATGAGAGTACATGGATGTGTTTGCTATGGGCTAAAAGGAGTAGATCTGGGGGTTGTGACTCACAACATTTTTATGACTCTCGAAGAAACACAAGTTAAGTAGTGACCATACTCGATGAATCATAAGCACGTGCAGGCCGTTAAATAAGAGATACATAAGCTGTTGAAGGCCTGATTCATCTACAAAATCAAGCACACGAACTGGGTGTCACGTATAGTAATTATCTTGAAGAGGAATGGAAATATTCAAGTGTATGCGAACTATAAAAAGGTCAAAGGTGGAACTAAGAGAGAAAACTATCCACTACCCTACACGAAGCACATGCTCGAAAGAGTGGCAGGGAAAGAAGTCTACAGTTTCCTAGATGGCGTCTCAGGCTACAGCCAAGTGCAGGTTCACCTTGACGATAGATATAAGATAACATTTGCAATTGAATGGGGTATATTTCCCTACATAATTATGCCATTTGGGCTGAAAAATGCACTAGCTACCTTTCAATGCCTCCTGTGTGCCATCTTCAAAGACATGCTTAGGTGAGAATTGGAGGTTTTCATTGACGATCTATGTGTCCACTCCAGTTGGAGGGAACACCTAGAAAAACTTTACACACTCTTTAAGTGATGTAGATTGTATAATCTCTTCTTGAACCCCACCTAAAGTGCTAGTTCAGGGTTAAACACAGATGTATCCTAGGGTACCTAGTGTTTAAGAATGTCATTGCCATAGACTTCTCCAAAGTTAGATTCATTGTCGCTTTACCACCATCTACAAACTATAAGGGAGTTCAGTGATTCCTGGGACACACAGGGTACTATCAGTGATTTGTTTTACACTATGCATTAATCGCTAGATCCCTTTAAAAATTGTTGATTGTATTTGAGTGGACCGAGGAATGCCAATATACCTATGAGAAACTAAAGAAGGCGATCGCATCGATCTTATGAGCCCTAGATTGGAACATAACATTCCACATGCACATTGATGCGTCAAAGTTTGCTGTGGAAGTTGTGTTGTGCCAACTTGGTGAACATAATCTCAATTATCATGTGAGCTTTGCTAGTAGAGAACTCACGGATATGGAGATGAATTACTCCACAATGTAAAGGGAAGGCCTAGCTATGGTCTTCATGGTAACAAAGTTCCCTCATTATCTTTTGGCTATGCCCTTCACCTTCTTCATTGACCATCAAGCTTTGCTATATTTGGTGAACAAACTTTGCGCTATAGGACACATAGTTAGATGGTTACTTCTACTTCTAGAATTTGACTTCGCTATGGTTATACACAAGGTTAAGCATCTTTACATAGTAGTCCAAATGCCCCACGTATCCATGGAAGAAGCTATTGAACAATAGGGCATCATAGATGACTTACCTGATGTGTATCTTTTTAGCATGTCCAATGACGAATGTGACCTGTTTAGGGCCGATCTAACACCGTAATGGGCAGATGATATAGTCCAAATCCTAGAGCATGGATTTCTTGAAAAATCTATGGAGAAGGCTAGGGTAAAGTGCATCATCCTTAAGATTCAGCCCTATTAGTTAAAGGGCGGCTAGCTCTATAGGCTGGGACAAGATGGGTTATTGTGAAGATGCATGTGTGAGCATGAGATGCATGATGTACTTGTTAGAGCGCATGCTGGAATTGTTGGAGCACACTTAAATGGAGACAGTATAACACACAAAGTGTTGCAATCTCAATTGTGGTGGCCTACTCTCTTCCGCAACGCAACTAAGTTTGTGAAGCATTGTGACAAGTGCCAAAGGTTGAAAACCCCCATCCATAAGGACAAAATGGAGTTGACCCCAGTGATAGCTCAACAACCCTTGGAAAAATGGAGAATGGACGTCATTGGGCCAATCAGCCTCATGGCACAATATTCATAGGTGAAGTACATAATTGTAGCGATAGATTATCTCACAAAGTGGACGAAAACTCGGGCCCCTAAGAAGAATGACGCTAGAACAATGGACAAGTTCCTTTGGAAGCAGGTGATCTTCCAATTTGGATATCCCATTGAGCTAGTTAGTGATCAAGGCATGCACTTCATTAATGAAGTGATCACCCATTTGATGTCCACCTTCTTGATCATCCATAGGAAATCCTCATCATACTACCCTCAAGATAACGATCAGGTGGAATCCACTGATAATAAGATCCTAGTAAATTTCATGACTAAGATGGTCTCCACCTTGCACATGGACTGGGACAATAAGCTCATGGCTGCACTATGGGCCTATATAATAGAACAACTTATAAGATGGCCGTAGGGCAAACACCATTCAAAGTGATCTATGGGATTGAAGTAATCCTACCAGTGGAGTTCTTCATTCCAAGCTTGAGAGTGGCAGTCTAAGAGAGATAGGATGGAAAGGAAGCATGGATGGAATGCCTAGTAGAGTTAGAATACCCATTTGAGACTCGACTCCTAGTGACCCATGCACTGATTTGGAAAAAGGCAAGATGAAAAAGCTACTTTGACAAACAAATCAAACAAAGCGACTTCGAGTAGGGCGACCTAGTGCTATTGTACTTTATAAAGGGCCATAAGCAAAAGATGAAGTTCAAAGGATTGGACTTTTCAAGGTCTACAATATTAGTCAAATTGGCAACGTAGAGCTTGAAATTCTAGAAGTAGAGGGCATAGGGTTCTTTAATGGCAATCGCCTCAAGAAGTACTACCCTCTAGCTCATTCACTGCACGAGCCTCCCATGTTGGAACCACTCGTGAACATGAGAGTCGCCACCATCATTGAGATAGAGGATGAGGAAGTAGTAGCATCTACCTACTTGTGCATATCGGTCATTTTCCACAAGACACATGCCTTTGATGCACTCATTGATGAGGGAGTTGACTTTAATATTCTTATACATGACCATTAGACCCTCATTGGTTAGCCCCAATTGCAATATACTAACAGTAAACTCATCCCATTTAGGGGGAAGTCACCCCCACCACTGTTGGGAAAGTGCAAATTATGGTCTCTATCGAGATTGAAAGCCTACAAATGATCTTCTATGTGCTACCTAACACCAAGGCTACCAATAAGGAAACATTGCTAGGACACGCATTCAAGAAACAAGCACACTGCAATGTCGATTATGACTCATAGCATATTCACCTTGCCATTAGCAATATTTGAATAGTGAACAACTTTCAACAAGGGCAACATGGCTCCATCCAAGCCCACAGTTCCAGTGGTGGAAGAACCTCGTGCCAAGCCTAAGAAGGGGGGTTGTGACTTCTCCCACCCCACCACAATAAACTAGTCTCCTCAACCCCTAGTAGACACACCCAAGACCACTTGAGCCGTAGCTCAAATGGGTACCCAAATGACAATTGCCACTGTCTAGGAGCCACAACTTGCACCAACTCATAATCCCATAACCTCATGCCCTAAGCCTAGGCGACAAAGCTGGCACTCTAGAAGTAGTCGCGAACCACCAAGTCGTGATGGGTTCCCAAATCCCTATTGTGTGCTCAAGGCTACTACGAAGGCAAAAAATGGATTTGGTTGCCCAAGGCTATGAGTGGCATGCGTACCCCTTCGACACTACCTTCTGGCTAGTCTCCGCAAGACAGTAAGGTAGCTAAGAATGAGAAACCAATTCACCCAAAAGATACCAAACCATAGGACCACAATAGGTTTATTAACCCAAGCCGCAACTCTCTACATTGAAACTAACTCAATGTGAGACTTCTAGTGTCCCAATTGTTCCATAAATAGAAATTAGTACACCAACTAAGCTGCAAGACCAACCCATAATACAAGTGGCTGACAGAGACCGTAATGACCAGTCCATGAAGCAGACATCAGTTGCTAAATTATCCAGTCCACCATCTTGTTGTCATCAGGATCTTAAAGACGAGGCGTATCTAGGGAGGTAGCCAACAAGTCTCACACTTCAATGATTTGTAAGAAAAGTCGTCTATTAAGAAGGACAGACAGACTGATATTGTAGAGACACTGTACCAAGGGAGGTGGCTTCAAATTACTTGTTGTTGGAAAGGTTCTGCTGGTGAGTCAGTTATTTTGAACTGCGGGGCGTTACCACCTTTTCTACAGTCAGCTTCCTGCCCAAGGGTGTTTCCACATTTTCTTGGAACAAGGCATGTTATGATATGACATGGAATTTTTTCATTTTCTCCCATAACAGTTTTGTTTTGTTTTTTTTTTCTTTTCTTTTTCCTTTTTTTTCCGTTAAGAAAGGGAATGGTAGAAATACCATGTATCAGGACCAACCTCGCCACCGTTGTTGGATCAAACGAGAAGAAAACAAGGTCGGGTTGAGAGGTATCTATGAGGGGCTAATAGAGCGAGATTGCCTCATGAGGAGAATCATAAGGCTATCACAAGTACGAAGAAAAGGACAGTGCGATGTCCAAAAGGGAGAGGGTCGATCAACTGTGATTGTCAAGATTCCTAGGGAGGGAAATACTTCTTCAGACGATAGCCATTGATTAGAAAAGGATCATCAGAGGCATCAACGGTCTGAAACTGAACAGAGCCATTAGGATTGACAGCATAAGTACCTTATATGGGCCCATCCACCGTTGTTAAAGCTTGCAAGGAAACTTGCCAAATCTTGAATCATAGGCTAGGACAAGATCACCTTCTTTGAACTTCTTGTGCTTGATGAAACTGTCATGATAGGCCTTGCATCACGCTTGAGTGATTTTCATACACTGTAGGACCATCTTCCGTATCTCATCCAAGCATTCCAAGTGCAGGAGGTGGCGTTGCAATGACTCATCATCTCCCAAGTGTTCTTTAACTGCCACTCGCAAAGAGGGCAATTCCAATTCAACAGGAAAGACGACTTCTGTACAATGCACTAACTGGAAAGGGGTCTGTCCTGTAGTTGCCTTAGGGGAGGTTCTGTATGCCTAGAGGGCCTCTGTAAGTCGATTGTTTCAGTCGCGATGATGTGCGGCAATTGTTCTTATCAGAATCGAGCAAAGGATACGATTGGTGACTTTAACTTGGCCATTGGCTCTGGGATAACAGGGAGTGGACTTACAATGGTGGATCTTATATAGTTTCGTAAGCTCCTCCATGATTTTGTTAAGGAAATGAGTACCTCTGTCACTTACCAGCTCAAGGGGACTGCCAAAATGTGTAATAATATTCCCATACATGAACATAGCTACACTGTTACTATCATCCTGCTTCAGCGCTTTAGCTTCACACCACTTTGTGACATAATCCGTACATACTAAGATGTATCTGTTCTCTCTCCATCTAGTAGGTGGATCAATGGGATCCACAAAATCAATCCTCCACTTCTCGAACGACTTCAGGGAAAGAATGGGTTGCAGTGGCACGGCACTTGTTTTGGTGGGTTTCTCCATTCAGTGACAAGCATGACATCTCTTGCAGTAGTCATATACATCCTTGTGGAGGGTCGGCTACTAATATCTTGCTAACAGAGCCTTATTGGTTGTCGCTTCTCCTGCAAAGTGTCCACCACATGGTTCCTCATGGTATGCTTTCAATACTATGCTGATTTCATCCCCTGCAACACATCTTCGCAGCACTTCATCTTTGCCTCTCTTGTATAGTGCACCACCTAGCAAGGTGTAGGGGGCTGATTCTAACAGAAGCTACTTCTTCTCACGGCTTGGGATGCCAAGAGGATACTGTTGAGTTGCCAGGAGGTTGGCTATGTCTGCATACCAGGGAGTAACTGTTTCAACTGGAAATAAGGAAGCATCAAGAAGGTCTGGATCCTCATGTTCCTCTTCTATAGTTTGAGGGATCCGTGATAGATGATTAGCTAGGACATGGAAATGGCCATGCTTAGTGACCACTTCAAAATCGAACTCCTAGAATAGGAGCAACCATCTCATCAATTGTCCTTTAACATCTGCTTTGTTCATTAGGAAGGACAGGGCTTCATGATCCATGTAGAACTTGAAATGCGTTGACAATAAATAATGTCTAAACTTCTCTAGTACAAACACTATTGCCAAGCACTCCAGCTCTGTCACTGTATAGTTCCGTTCTCTATCAGTGATCTTTTGGTTTGCATAATATATTGGTTGATCTAATTTAGAGGGGCCCTTTTGACATAGAATAGCACTTAGCCCTTTGATGATGCACCTGTGTGCACATGAAACTCCTTTGTCCAATCAGGAGGCTGTAAGATAGGTGCTTGGATAAGGCACTGTTTTAGGGTATTAAAGGCTTCTTCACAATCATCAGTCCAAAGGAAATCAGCATCTTTCCTTAGGAGCTTGTGTAGAGGGACTACCTTTGTTGCAAAATGTGCAATAAATCTTCTTTAGTAGTCCACATGGCCAAGAAATCCTCTCAATTGCTTGAGGTTTGTTGGTGCTATTAAGGCAACAATCTTCTCAATCTTCGTTGGGTCTGTTGCAATCCCTTGTGCAGAGAAAATATGGCCCAGAAGAACTCCTGATGAGACGCCAAAGACACATTTGTCAGGGTTGAGAGAAATCCCATACTCCCGACATCTGTCAAAACATTGCTCTAGGTGTCCCCAGTGCTCACAGATCAAACTATAGACACAAAAGTCATCAAGATACACCTCAATGAAATCATGAAGATGATTTTGGAAGGCAGCCATCATTACTCGTTGGAAGGTGGCAGGAGCATTACAGAGCCCAAATGGCATCACTCGATAGGCATAGGTCCCTCATTCTGTGGTGAAGGTTGTTTTGGATTGGTCCTCTTTTGCGATTTGGACTTGGTTATATCCGCTGAATCCATCCAAGAGGGAATACAGCTTATGGCTTGCCACCGTGTCCAACAATTGGTCTGTAAAAGGGATAGGAAAATGATCCTTCTTCGTCTTCGAATTGAGCTTTCGAAAGTCCATACATATTGAAAGTTTTCCATTTTTCTTGGGTACTACCACAATGGACGAAACCCATTTACTGTGAGCCACAGGATAAATGAACTTGGCTTCAAGAAGTTTTAATAATTCAGCCTTCACAGTGTAGAATAATTAGGATTTATACGTATTTGTCTTTGCATTACAGGTTTGGCATCGGGCTCTAGGTCAATGTGATGTTGGCATATTGTGGGATCAATCCCCTTTAGATCTTTATATGACCAGGCAAACACGTCTAAGTTCTCCTTAAGTAGGTCTCGCAGGACTACTAGTTCTTCTTCCGGAAGATTGAGACCTACTTTCAGGTGACGTTCAGTACCATCAGTATCCAGGAATGTTACTTGCATTTCACCTTCCACTTCGCGGATGAATGTCCCACGGATTGCTTTTGGATAGAGGTCTGGCTCTTTCAAGAGAGTAATGTCCTCATCTGATGTTCCACTAGAACCAATATCCTCCTTCTCTGAACAGATGACTCATTTGTTTGTTGAAATTTCTGGAAGGGTATCAGGGCTTTGTTTGCTTCTGTGTGAGTAGTGATGTCTTCTAGACTTAGGGATTCATCTTCAGAGGATGCATCCAGGAATGCCACATAGCACAAACCTTCTAGAAGCTGTGGCTTTGATAGCTTTGGCTTCTGTTGGTAGGGGGCATCATCATCATTTTTTCTCTAGACTGAACAGTTAGGGCGATAGGAGCTACTGGTAAACTTAATTTTTATGCCTTTAATCCATTGCTTATACAGATTCTGCATACTTTGTGGTCCATTGGCCAACCCAAATGGAACCATGGTCACTTTATCCAATATCCTGAGATCTTCGGCCTCTGAGGTCTCTGTAGGGACATCAACAAGATCATCTGCTATCAGAGAAAATTCTTCATCTGCACTTTCATATCCTACTTCATTTTCTTCCTCATCATTTTCATCCTCTTCCTCTGGAGGCTCTGTCTCTATCTCTGTAGAGGCTCTGTAGGAGAATAACAGATCTTCTGCCTCTGTGTCTATTTCTGCTTCTGCTTCTGTCTGTGTCTCTGCTCTGTCTCTATTCTGCATTTGCTCTGCCCTGTATCTGTGTTACTGTCTCTGTGACTGTCTCAGTTACTACCATGTAATAGGGAGAACAGTACATCCATGCTTCTATCTCACTGTCATAGGTGATTTCAGAAGTCAATTCAAGTTGAGGCAAGAGGTATTCTCCCATGGACAAGGACTTTGCTTCCCTTGGTAGTTGGCTCACAATCCCCATTGTTAGAGTCCGTGCCTTTGTTTTCTTGGGAAAGATCTGTTTAACAGCCTCTTCATCTTCTAATGTACCATTTGTTACCTCATTGGAGGAGTCAGTTATGATTTCGAGGGATATGGATCCATTGCCTTTTTGCGATCCATACAACTTCAACACCACTTTGTTTGGTCCTCTGCCTAGGGTTAGGGTTCCTTTGAACCAGTCCGTTCTTGCCCTTGCTTCCAAAAGCCAAGGTCTTCCCAACAGTAGAGGGTATGAAGTCCCATAAGAATTTGGTTTGACTACCAAATATGTGAGCCAATAGTCCTTTCTTGCAAGGGTTGTTTTTACGTATGGGAGGATGCCCAATGGTTTAATTATGCTTTGATCCGCCAATCTGATAAGCCACTGTGTAGGTTGAATTCCTTACAACCCTAAGTCCTTCACTGTCACATCCGTCATTATGTTTACTGATGAACCTCCATCAATCAATGCATCTGAAATAAAGCATCCTTCTATCCATACACTAATCTTTGGGGTTCTAGGATCTAGGAAGGCATTAGCCACATCTACTTCCTTTACAGGCTTTGGGGTCTTATTGGTATTGGTTGCTGTTGAAGGAGCTATTCGTAATCCACGTCTTCTTGTCAAGATGCTTTTGAATTTCTTTCGGCAGCTGGGAGACAGCATCAACAACTGCCGGAATGTTAGGGTTGGTTTAAAAGCGTCTAGGTCTTATACCAAGTCATAATCTTTGGTAGGATCCACAGGCTTCTCCAGCCTACTGGGGAATGGGACTACACCCATTTTCATCTTTCATTTTTCTTCTAGTAATGGTAGCATCGGTACTTCTTTTGTTTCTGGAGGTGCTTTTGCATTGTCTATCTCCTGGACCTCTGATCTTGTTTTTGGAACTGTCTCTGTGACTTTCTCTAGCACTGTAGTGCTCTGTACTGCACTGTTCTGTCTTGTACTGCTCTGTCCCTCTATTGGCAGGTTGAACTTCACAGTCTTGGCAAGGAAATTATTTTCATTCTGAACAACAGGTTCCTTCTTCTTAGTGTGCGTGACATCGGCAACTTCCAACTCTACCAAATTGGAGGCAGGCTCTTGTACCTTCTGTTGGCTATCAGTGGCATTGGCCTTTACATGGGCTGGACTTGGAGAGTCCTTTGCAGTGTGGCCTTCTCCTTTACATTGGCTGCATAAGGGCTTGTAATCCACATATTGTCTAGGGTTTGGACAATTCGGGGAGATATGACCATTTTCTCCACATCTATAACATTCCACCTCTGATCTCTGATCACCGCCAGACTGCCGTCCTCTATAACTTTGAGAGAGAAATCTCCTTGGACCGAAATTAGGACCAAATTCCCTAGGCTTTGGTCCAATATCTTGTATTGTCATTTTGGATTCTAGCAAGGTGAATCTTGCATTTTCATCATTCTTCTCCGTTCGTACATCTCATTCAGAGAGCAAATATCCTCTGTATGATTCTTTCACAAACAGTAGGAACAAAAGACTCTAGGAATGGTTGGTTTTCGGGTACATTCAGTGGCTAAATGTCCCGCTTGATGACACTTTCCGCACCATGTATTAGAACGCATCACATCTCTCTCAGCTCCCGCAGGAGTGGATATATTGGTAGTATTCACCTTCAATGTCTGTAGCTACTTTGTAATCATATCCAAAAGCTCTTTCTTGATACTTGCAATTGAGTTGAATAAGTAGTCCTTCATATGTTTACCTCTTGAAGTACTTGTAGTAGGGTTTTGTGAAGCTTCTGTAATTACTGCATACACTGGTTGGGTCGATCCAGAGGGTCCTCTGTTCTGGTTCTGATTCAGAGCTCCTGTTGAGACTTGGGATTGTTGATTTCAATTGGTAGGGTTCCATTGTTGTTGAGTTGCCATTGGAGGAACTGTTTGAGGCCACTGTTGTTGTGGTTGAACCATCATTTGAGGCACTGTCATCTGTGGTGACCACAGTGGATTAGGTGCATTATACTACGTCACTGTTTGCATTTGGGGATAGGGGTAGGGAACTGTCCATGGGACTACATTTGGTGGGTATACCATTCCTGGCATGGGAGGAGGTAAGACTCCTCTTCCCGGAGTCATTGACAGCCTTGCTTCAACTTCATCATACAATCTTGCACCTTCCACTGCAGCTTGTAGATTGACTGGTCTTCTCAATTCCACGAACTTGCAAACTTCTGGTTGTAGGTCTCTGAGAAACACTCATTTCTGGATGCCTTCATCCAAATGATGGTTAGTCCATCTCTTCAGGATGGATTCCGTTCGCAAGACATAAGCTTCTACTCTTTCTCCAGAGGACTAGCTTAGGTTCATGAACTCCTCTCGCATCCGCTTTTCAAAACCTTCACGTCTGAATTTAGTGAGAAAGTCCAACTTCAGGTCATTCCATGTGCCAAAAGTTCTTGCTGCTTGTCTCTCATACCACTGAAACGCCACACCTTTGAAAGTGGTGGGAAATATTGCTAACCAATGCTCAGGGGTTCTGGCATTGTTAGCCACACATGCTACCATAAATTCTGCTACATGAAGATCTGCTCTCGACCTTCCTAATTATTCATAGAAGGTCCTCGCCCTACTACCCTCAAGTAAATGGCCAAGAAAAATCCATGAATAAAATCCTAGTCAACGTGCTTACGAAGGTGGTATCCACATTACGAAGTGATTGGGATATCAAATTAATGGCGGCCTTGTGGGCCTATCGTACAGCTTATAAGACGGCTGTAGGACAGACGCCGTTTAGACTGACTTATGGAATAGAGGCTATTCTACCCTTAGAGTTCTTTGTCCCTAGCTTAGGGATAGCAGCCCATGAGCGTTGGGAGGAAAGAGAGGCTTGGACCAACCGCTTAGTGGAGTTAGAGCGTCTCACAAAGACTCGACTCTTAGCCACGCACGCTCTGATTTATGAGAAGGCACGAAGAAAGATGTGGTTTGAAAAGCATATCAAACATTGCAACTTTGATCAGGGGGACCCCGTTCTACTATACTCTGTGAAGGGTCACTAACAGAAAATGAAATTTTGAGGACTAGGACCTTTCCGAGTACGTACAATTAGTAGAACAGGCAATGTTGAATTGGAGACTCTCGAAGGTGAAGGAATAGGCTTTTTCAATGGCAGTTGCATGAAAAAGTACTATCCTCCTTCCCATCCGTTGCACGAGCCACCTATGCTTGAAGCCCCTGTCAACGTCTGCGTGGTCACTGTTATCGAACTGACAGATCAAGATGAAGAAACAGTGGCACCCGCCTACCTACAAATCACGGTCACTGCAGAATGGACGTATTCTTTTGATGCCTTGATCGACGAAGGTGCCGACTATAATATCTTGACGCATGACCATTGGACATGCATTGGTCAACCTAAATTACAGCCCACAAATGCTAAACTCAGCCCATTTGGGGGCAACACTTACTCACTCTTAGGAAAATGCAAAGTGACTATCTCTATCGAGTTTGAAAGTATACCAGTCTTCTTTTATGTGTCGCCAAACACTAAAGGGGCCGGTAATAAGTCACTACTAGGTCGCACTTTTAAAAAGCAGACGAACTGCACTATAGACTATAACCTAGATCGCATCCATCTTGCTATAGGCAATGTGCGCATAGTGACTACTTTCAACAAGGGTTATCTTGATTCTTCTACAATTGCAAAGTCACCGATAGAGACCCCTACGACTACGCCTATGACCAAGCCTAGGGAGAAGGGCTGTGATATCTCACCCCATGCTCAAATTGCTAGAACCAAGCCCACCAAGGCCATTCACAAGGCCAAGGAGTCCATGCTCATATGGGTGCCAAAACGACAAGGGTCACCTCCTTATAACCCGCAAAAACGTACTTCTAAACGCAAAAACTATCAGTCATAGCCTAAGAGGTAGCTCATACGCTATCGACATAGGCGGACGACCTGCCTCTTAAGGGGAGAGAGAGGGATGAGAGAGAAAGATTGGTTTTGCACCTCCTCATCCGGGCAGCCATTTCAAATGCTAAAGGCAACGATGGAGAGTGTAGAAAGCAAGCATCTTAATCATCTAATCAGTTGGTAGGGGTACATTGAGGTGGCATTTGCAGTGTCCCTCTCCCTCTCCCTCTTGAAATCGTCGCTTGAAACATGCCGCTTTTTTCTTCTTCTTTTTTCCACAAAAAAAAACAGCCCCGCTCCCCCCCCCCCCCTTTGTGTGAAAATTGGGGGGTGGAGGCCCCAAAGGTCACACCCCCCAAGGCTCTAGTTCATTTACAACTGCTTCCTTTGGCCCTTAGCCTCCTGGGCACCCCATTTTCGCATCTGGCGTCGAATTCGAGATTTGAAAATTTCTACTTGATCATCTCGAAGTCCCCCACTGCGTGGCATCTCCTAGGATCCAATTCGAAAGTTGAAAAAATTACGAAAATTTCCCAACCGTTGCTCGGTGGGTCTTTAAAGCACTTTTGGGGCTTTGCCGCTTAAAATCGTACTAATTGCAGCTGTCGCCTTCGACAAAGTCTATTTTTCCCCTTAAAATTTGGATTTTTTGACTATTTTTAAGCACTTCTTGACATAAAAAATCATGTCAGTCTGGTTTGAAAGGTCACCAGAGCCACTACAGTAACTCTTCATAGCTCACCACAGTCACTTCACTCTAGTCTTCTCTTGAGTCTTCATCAGCTATTTCTTCCACTTCCTTAAGCTCTTTTGAGCTTGTATTTACCTCTTTTCTAGGCTAGAAAACTTTCCCAAAATCACACATACATTCCACAGAACACTTACAGAAGATCTATAGAAGATTTACAAAAGCTCATAGAAGATCAACAGAAGATTTCACAGAAGGTCAATAGAAAGCATAAGAGCCACGTAACTCACACCAAAACCATTCCAAACCATCAAAAACTATTCAATGATCTTTCAAACATTCTCAACTTCCATGAATCATCAATCCATGCTTCATACAAAAGAGAAACAAAACAAAACAAAAGCTAAACAGAACCTCAACAAAACCTATTAGAACATCATAGAGCCTCATATTTCTAATAAGAATAATCATGAACTTCCAAAACATAATCAATCTCATCCAAAATATTCTCAAACACTTCCAAAATAATTAATCATTACTCAAAATCTATCAAAAAGCAACTATTCAACCTTCAAAAACAACAAAAAGTAGCTAAAAAATCTAGTCATTTCAACATTCAACATCTAGCCAAGGTTAGATTTTTTGGTTGACTTTATGGAATAGTCAAGTGGCTGTTTGCATTGATAATATGAAAAATGAATGTTTTTCTAGCCGGTGTTGATAGGCTAGTTGCTTGATTGTGTTTGCAAAAAAGCTCTTGTGCCTACGCATGGGTGGCTATATAATTATGTACTAAACCTCCCCCAAGGTTAGTGGTAGAAGCCCTTCAACATGGGCCATTTGACCGCACTAGAGGTTAGGATTGAACCTAGATGCGAGAGGTCTCTCTGTAGGGAGAACATTAGGCTAGGAGATGACAAGGGTGCCAGGAGGGATGTGGCTATGAATCCCTTGGGTGTGTTGATGATCAGCCTAACTTTTGCATGACCCAAGATGGGCTTCTTGGAAAGCCCTAATGGTAGGCAAGGGCAGTGTTGTTAATGGTAGGGAAGGGCAGTGTTGTCACTCTCATAATCAAACCACCAGGACCTACACACTACTTATTAATTTGAGCGTTTCAAGCCAAGAGCTATGGCTACCTCTCACATAACCATACACACTCTTCGACACACCAATGTAGTAAGCTTACCTTTGAATTTGATCGAGTATCTCCTACCCCAAATCCTTTGATAGCTCTATGATTCAAGTTGTGCCCTCAATTAAGCTCTATCTGCAAGCTCCAAGATTCGATCTCCAATAGCCATGTGTGCAAGAAGGGGGAAGAGAGAAGAAGAAGATGGAGATAGGAGAATAAGAGCTTCTCCATGGTCCCTTACTCTCACACACACACTCTCTCCCACTCTCACACTCCCTCTATCTCTCTCTTATGCACAAGAAGGAAGCAAGAGCAAGAAGTGAGAAGAGAACAAGTTTGGCCACACATAAGAATGAGCTTTTTCATTCATTTCTTGACTTTTATACATACCCTTATCCCTTGGGCGGCCATCCTTTTTTTGTCTAGCCTTTGTCTATTTCTCTACTCTCTTTTCTTCTCCTTCCTATTAGCGCAGGTCTTAACCGGTGCCTCTCATTCTTTATAACTTACATCGGAGAGAGTCTCACACTCTTTTACAAAATGAATTGCAATGCGCCCGATGCTTTTTTTTGCTAGTATGTTAAGGTGCACTTATTATTGTGTGCTTCCTTTTGTATTTGAGACTTTTTCTTGCACTTTGTATCTTTAGATTTTTTTGAGTGTGCCTTTCTTCTCTGTCTTCCTCCTGCCTTGGGATTGTCTTCCATTTATGATTTTTTGACTTTTTCATCTTGGTCATTAGAGAGTGTAATATTATCCCCCTCTTAGATGGGTGCCAGTCCCATGGCACCCGAGGGTACAAGCTGAATTTGTAGAGGGTTGATGAGGAATGGTTCTTGGGGTCTTTGGGAAGGTGGGTCACATTGGGAATGCTCTATGAAGTGAGTTTGGAAGGTTGTCAATGGTGAAGATAGATGAGTGGTCAAAGAAGGCCTTCGTAGGTGTTGGTTTGCCACACT
Source organism: Lygodium microphyllum (assembly GCF_053477565.2). Lineage (NCBI taxonomy): Eukaryota > Viridiplantae > Streptophyta > Polypodiopsida > Schizaeales > Lygodiaceae > Lygodium > Lygodium microphyllum. The sequence continues at coordinate 77,046,690 of NC_141150.1, read as the reverse complement.
GCCGTACAATGTTCCTAAAAAGGAAAAAGAGTGCACTTCCTAAGGGGTTATGTCTAGCTTACCATGCATAGTACACTATGTAGGTGATTATGGAACTAGGATATGGGTCAAGTCCAAGGTGTTGTCCCACACTTGAGGACCCAAGCTCATGTAAATGGAGGTGTTGAGGGTGACTTAGGGAGACATGTCTATCAATCATGTCTTGCACTTGATGTGCCCTAATTTGTGATGTGGGGGGTGGGCTAGGGTGGTCCCTAGGTGTAGTGCTTGTGATGCTCGTAGAGTATAGATGGATTGATTTCATTGTTGTGTTCCTTTTCTTTCCACTTTTTTCTCTTCTTGTCATTTTCCTTTTTCTTATATTTTGTTTTTCCTTCTTTTACTTTTTCTTTTCCTTCTCTTTTATTTTCTTTTTCCTTTGTCTTTTTTTTTTGAATTATAAAGGGAGTATACTAGGTGGCATCCCATTTATGAGCTATGTGGAGGCTTAAGGGCTTTGCTTAGGAAGGCCCTACTCTATAGATACCCCTTCAAGTTAGCTTCTACATTGAGTGGTGTAGATGACAAAAATGGGTGGTTACACCCAGTGAATTTATTGTCACTCATGTCTTCTAATAAGTTCATATAAAATGCTAGCTCATCATGAGGTGCACCATTGCACAACTATCTATTTCGGCATTGATATAAAAAAATAATATTCGCAACAAATGGAGATAGTTACAGGTGGTGATGAATGCATGATCTGGGCATGAGAAGAAGTCTTTGAGAAAACCTGTTATTGATGGATAGAGGTCCCTTCTAATGAAGATCAGGCTTTCTTCAGGGGTCGAGGCATTTATGTTGTAGATCAAAGGGAAGTCATACCCACCATGCACCTCTCGATTAAAGTCAACTCCAATCCTCCTTGAGTAGGATATGTAGGTAAGATCATTTCTTTCATGCAGTAAGGTGCTACATAAAGCTATCCAGGCCTCTAAGTTAGAGTCCCAGATGTTTATGTGCCACTTAGGCTAAGCCTCATATCCTTCCACTCTCCTTGCCTTGTCTTCCCAATAATCTGTAGCCTCTTGCTACCATCTTGTGGGTTGTATCATTATTTTCACACTCCCGGGATACCTTCGTTTGCTTGTCCTCCCAATAATTTGTAGACTCTTGCTGCCATCTTTTGTGGGTTGTCTCATTCTTTCCTCTAGCCATCTCTCCTTCTAGCTTCGTTGAGAGCTTTATGACATCCTCCACCACCCTTGGAGATAATACCCTATCCAGTGTACAAGGGAAGGCGAAGGAGAACTTGAAAAGGTGGCCATGGTTCTCCCATTTCTCCCATGATACAAGTTCCTAGCCCCAATTTACAAGGTCACACCCCTTGCTTTGAGGGGTGGCCACCTATGGAACTTGTAGTGTCTTGGCTAGAGATTTCTACATGCTAGTTTCACATATTCTCTACATTTGTGGCTCATCTCCACCATCCTTTCAACTGGTATATCTTCCTATCCTTGCTCTTCTAGTTGTGCTCGTGGAAGAAGCTACGCTTGTTGCTCTAGCTCCTCAAACCCTAGAATGTATAGATTCCTGAGGGGAGTCTTTGGGGGTAAGTGGTCCTCCCTGGATCGCCCAGATCCCACGGGTGAATAGAAAGTTGAATCCCCATAGGATTTCACCTGAATCGCATTGTCCATCCTCCCAAAAAAGAATTTGATCCCAAAATTTGAGACATGAGGATTACACCTAGCAAGTGGAGTTCTTGCAAGGTTAAGCCAATTGAGATTAGATGGGTTCATTGCTCCTCTACTCCCAACCTAGTGCTAGACTTGGGTTCCTTGGCATGAAGTCCATGTTGTAATACTCCCCTTGCCAATTCTAATTTTCTTTTTACTTCCTTTATCATTTCTTCTTCTCTTGATTGTGTGACATTCAACATTGTGCTTAAAAAAGCTTGTCGTTGCTCTAGCATTCCTGTCTTGATAGTCGTGGCGGCTTTGCTCTCCACTAGGAGGTGTTCACTCTCGAAATGGGCCAAATGGCAAGCCAAGTCTTTGGCTCTATCCTCATTCTTGGCTTCCCATTCATATACTTTCTCTTTAATTTTGCCCTTGATTTTGGTATTGGGCTAGAGTGGCAATTACTTGCTCTTGTTCCTACCACAATACTTGCATTTGTTATTACTCCTAGTTTCTACACTCTACTTGCTCCCTTAGTATAGCATGTTCATGGAGAGCTACTCAAAGTTGGTTGTGCATCTCTACCAACTTCTTTGTAGTCTCCTCATCTATTTGAGTCTTTGACGCATGCAGCTCTTTTCTTGCCTCCTCTCTTTGTCTATTCAACTCATTGTCCAACTCTAGGAGCGTGTTTTCCCTAGAGTTGAAGGTACACATATTTTGAGGGCTATATAGTTGTCTCTTTCTTCATCGTACAAATCCTTTAAGCTCTCTTCTCCTTGGCTTGCCTTTAAGGCCCGTTTTAGCACAATGGTCTCCGTGTTTAAGGTCATTATTCTTATTCTTTGTACCATGTAGGCTACAAAGGTGATATTCTCTTCTTCTAGATCTACAAGTGCAGCCTTTTCCCCCTCAATCATCTTATTGAGTTGGCTTTGAAGCTATTTTACCAAATTGTCATAATCTTTAATGTTGCACATGGCTGAAGGCACCAAAGTAGTTGACACTTCCAAATGGGGTACCTTTGGCCCTTGGTGTGATTTTGCATCGGTTGGTTGCTAGCCTTTTTTTTCTTGCAAGGGGGGCTCCTTTGTGAGGGGCAGACACAATTTCTTGCACTTTTCTTACTAAATACTATACCCAAGCCATGATGTTGCTTTCATTGACTACCCCTTTAGTAGTTCCTTGTGTTGAGGTGATTTAAGGGTGGCCATGACTTATGGGATTGTGCGCAGAGGGGCTTTATCCTTGTCTTCCACCCCCACCAGTCTTGGTCCTACGTCTTCTACTACTTGTGTTTGTGCTTGGCATGTCATCTCATACTGGGTTCATCATTGCCAATTCTTGAGATCAGGAGGGTTGATCCACTGATCTTCAAATGGCCAAGGCTATTTGTTCCTCCTCCTGTTGCCTCAGTCACTCTTCCTCCTCTTCTTGTTTTGTCTTGTGCTCCTCTTCAAGCCTTTTCGACTCCTCTTCCACCCTCTACAGTTATTTGTTTTCTTTATAGGTGGTTTGGGTTCTTCTGATGGGATTTTAAGAGTTATCTTTCTTCTCCCACCCTAGCTTGATATCTGTAAGCCTTGAGCTAACTGACTGTCCTCTTACTTGAAGTTTCTTACTGCTGATGAGTGGGTTAGTTAGCTTCCCTCTCATTAGCAGCTCTTTTTTTTTTTGTCCTACTGATCCCTGTTGAATTCGTCATCCCCTTGTTCTTCAGTTGAGAGTGAAATAGGCGGGTTCACACTGGGGTGGGGGAACGATACTTCTCTTAGGTCGGCGATGGTTTCAGGGTTTCCTCCACTTCTTCTTCTCTTTTTTGCCTTCCACAGGACCTAGATTATGGTTGTTAGTACTCTTTCAAACCCTATGGTTGAAGCCTTGGAAGCAATTTTTTTTCCTTTTTGTTTTCTCCATGGTAGGAGACTTCCCCTTATTGCCCTTGGTGCCATTGCTAGCACCTTTGCTAATGCCTAGATTATTTTCCATAGGTAGGTGTTCCAATTTGCTTGGTCCATTGCATTTGCTGCAAGGCTCTTCTCAGCAATGGCACTCCTATTCTATTCATGCGAGCATTGTATCTCTAGCTTGAGAATAGGGTATGGACCATTTTTTCTTGTAGTTGGATGGTGGGAACAAGAATGTCAGCCAAGGTGATTCCAAAGTTTATGTAGACTTTCTTTTTGTCTATCCCTAGCATTCCACTCAGGGAGGTTACTATATCTATAGCCTCTACATCACGTGCTTCAAGGCCTATTTATAAATATCCTTATTTGTGATTTTTTTCTAAATAAAATATAATCATTTTTAATTCAATTTGTAAATAATCCCTTTATATTACACCTTTCTATATGTAAAAAATGTATAAAAAATGTATTTTAAAAATACCTTATTTTGAACTCATGTGATGCATACATATATTAATGAGTAACTTACTCGAGGCATTCCATAGATGTCCCTCTTTTTCCTCTTCTCTGGCTTATCTACTAATCATAGGTCCTTCTTCACAATTTCTAGACCAAGTGTGACTTTTCTACTGGTATCTCCTTGCCTGATGGTTATTGTGCTGTTATTCTTCTGGCCATTAAAGGTTCTCAGAAACTTTATGGATTTTTGTGGTCCATGTCTTGCCCCATCTTCTCTAGGTACTTGGCAAGATTACATCATTCTATCGTGTGCCCAATGGCCCTATCTTTTTCTATGGGTCATTCTGGAAATATGTTCTCTAGGATGTGGACTATGTCATCTGCCCAATATGGTGTGAGGTTTGCTCTAAACAAATCTTGTTCTCACTGGACATTCTAAAACGATGTGCATTTGGTAGATAATCAATGATGCCTTGTCCAATAGCTTCACCTGTGGGTATGTAAGACATTTGATATGCTATATTTCTATTTTCCTTTGTGTATGACCACAGAGAAGTCAAATTCCAAAAGCAAAAGTAACCATCGGGCAATGTGTCCTATTGCGTAGGGTTCGCTCACAATATAAAGCAATGCTTGATGATCCATAAAGAAGGTAAAGTTTTTCATTACTAGAAGATAGTATCTAAACTTCTTTATGGCCAATTCCATGGCTAACCCTTACTTCTCTATTGTGGAGTAGTTCATTTTCATATTAGTGAGTTGTTTATTAGCAAAGACCATTGGATAGTCTAGGTTATGTTCACCAGGTTGGCACAACACTATCCCCATGATAAATTTTGATGCATCAATGTGCACATGGAAGGTAATGGACCAATTTGGGGCTCTTAAGATAGGAGTTACCGTTAGAGTGTATTTAAGCCTTTCATAGGTCTCTTAACATTCTTTGATCCACTCAAATACCATTAATAGCTTGTGTGAAGGTCTAGAAATCAATGCATAGTTTAGCACAAACTACTGGTAGTATCTTATGTGGCCTAAGAAACATTGGACTCCCTTGAAGTTGGTCGGAGGGGGAAGATCTATAATCACCTTGACTTTTGAGGAGTCTATGGCTATCCCATTTCTTGACACAGTGTGCCCTAAAATACAACCATGCTTCACCCAAAATTGGCACTTTAAGGGGTTTAGTGAGAGACCATATTTTCAACACTGTTCGAAGACTATTCTTAACTTTTCCAAGTGCTCTTTCTAGTTGGTGTAGACATATAGTTTATCGACAAAGACTTCCAACAAATTTTCAAGCATGTCCTTGAAGATAGTATACATGAGGCACTGGAAGGTAATAGGAGCATTGGTTAGTCTCTAAATGGCATGACTATGTAGGCAAACACCTCCCATTCGGTGGCGAACTTGTGCCTATCATTCGAAAGGACTTGCACTTGGTTATAGCCTGAGAAGGCATCTATAAAAATGTAGGCTTCCTTTGTTGCCACACTCTCTAGCATGTCCTTAGTGTATACTAATGGGGTAGTTGTCTCTCTATGTAGCTGCATTGACCTTTTTATAGTTTACACACACTTGAATCTTCCCATTCTTCTTCATGACGATAACTATGGGTGATATCTAGTCTACGTGCTCTATCTTGTAAATGAATCTTACCTTCAATAGCTTATCAATCTCTTCCTGTACTACATATGCATGCTTAGGATTCATTGCATGTGGTCATTGCTTGACTGGTACTGCTTCAGAGGTCATGGGAATATTAGGAGTCATGATACCCAGATCTATTCCCTTCATCTCGTGAAAGGACCATGCAAACACATATTCCCTTAAGAGATTTATGAGATCATTCTCCTCCTCCTTAGTTAGGTTGTCTACTATACACATGAGTCTAGGCTTGTCCTTCTCTCTTGCCAAGTTGACCTCCTTAACTTTGGCTAGTCCTTCTATGGGTTCACTTGCTTGCCCTTTTTGTTTGGCTCCTACTAACACCACTATTTGATTATCCTATTTGAACTTTGTGAAGTGCTTGGAAAGGTCCTAGGGTTTCATCTACCATTCAACTTCTAAAGACCTTGACTATTTTTTTCTCTCCTCCTTTAGCCTCCTGCATCTTAGGTGGACTAGAAGGTCCCTTGGTGCATTAGGTCCTAGGTGGTCAAGGTATTTTGGGGTCACTATTAGATCTCACCTCTAACTCGGACTAACTCCACTCCAAATAATGGCATGGTGTAAGGTTAAACTAATCATGCTTACTCATAATCTACCACCTCTAGGCATTCTAGCCAAGCTCAATCGCAATCTACCTTGGTAATTTCTTTGCTTACTTTAAACGTGTTGACCACTCATGGTTTAGTATCTACTTTGATTAGCTCAATTACTCTTCCATCCAGGTTATATTCTATGGTCTCTATTTCCTCTTTGCTTTCATTTGGAACAACAATTGTCATACTCATTATTAGAATCATCATATTTGGAATGTGCATTGCTTGCAGGGTTCCTATTCTCAAGCTTTGTCCCGTTTGTCATGAGAGTCCAGTTATTTGATAGGTTTAAGTCTTGCACCTTAGTCCATTGCCACTCTTTGCTCTCTGTAAGATCCTTAAGGGGCTTTAAATTGGCAGCTAGGTTGCCAGCTAGCTCAAATGATAGGCACTTGATGACTTTGAGGAGTTCTAATTTGTTAGCTCGAATGTGATAAGTGATTGGCATTGGTTGGCTGATGGGACTCAAGACCAATATGTACAAGGGCATTGTGGATAGGTTAGAAGTGATAGAATTGTTAGGTTTGCTAGCTGAGTCTACAACTTACCTATATTCATCCTCATTCTTCGAGAATGGAATATCAATGGTTGCCAATACATGCATCTAGCCATGATTTGGAATGCGTTAAACACTGATATGGATGTAATTTGGGAGCTTAGATGCCTTGTTGAAGGTTGATTTTTTGTATGCATGGCATAGAGAGAGAGAGAGAGAGAGAGAGAGAGAGAGAGAGAGAGAGAGAGAGAGAGAGAGAGAGAGAGAGAGAGAGAGAGGACTAAGCTACCACAAAGGAGAGAAAAACACCAGAGGGATAAAAGAAAGGAGGGAAAAAAATGAGTGCCAAGATTTTTACTAATATGAATTTAAATTAAACCAATCATTATCATTAATCTAAATATGTCATTAAATAAAAGTGTTTGGGCTAAAAATTTATATTGATAATACAAATTTCTAATAATATTATATATATATATATATCTTTTTGTAAAATAACTTATTACATTTTTTAAAACAGAAGTTCCATTATGGAGGCTTTGTAGATTCTAGCCCTTGCATCACCCTTTAGCATGGAAGAGATGGCATCTAGGTTCATTGATGAGGTTTTTCAAGTATCCATCTTCACTCAAACTACTTTTGATCTATTGCCTAAGAATATCAGGCTATTACCCTAGTTCTCTATCACCCTGGTATTCTTCATCCAAGGTCTGCCTAGTAGGATATCATAATCCACTCCCTTCATGACTATGAAGTTCACGGAGAATTGGATTCCCTCTATCTTTAGAGGCCAATCCTTTAGGAATCTGAAAGGTTTCTAATCTTCATCCCATTTGCTATAGCGACATTAAGCCATGTGGTTTCCACTGGTGGGTTTTCCCAAGCTTGTAGGACTTCGTGGCTAAGTACACTAACCCCTGCTCCTATGTCTACTATCCCTTTTGCATAGCATCTCCTAGGGAGATGACAAGTAAGACTATGTGCATCTCAATGCCTTCCCAAAAGGCATTCTCTTGTGGGGACTTAGACATTGGATTCAATGTTAGGATTGGTATGTGTTCCATGACGTCGTGATCTAGCAAGTCTTGTAGTTCATGTTTATTACTTTGTTTAACCCATCACTTCAATTCTTACCATAATGCAGGGTGTTTCCTAAGCGACTCTCCTAGTGAGAATGCCACTAAAGTTGTTATTAGAGTGGTTAGCAATTTTCCATATGTCTTTCCCTCCTCGGCTTCATGGGCTCCTTGCCAATGCTCTTGAGCCATTTTCTTATTTGTGGCATTCTCACTCTACATATGTAGCTGTTTATGTGGTGGTGTTGTCTCTCCTACTCTTAAGTATATGGGAGAGACTAGTGGGCTCGTGGTTGAGAGTTCATTGACCCCATTCTCAATGATAGGTTCAGCATCTTGCAAGTGAGCTTGTGCTTCCTTTATCCATTCCTTGACCTTATCCATAGCCATTAGCTATTGGTTGGGGTCAGGTTATTCTCCAACCTTTGGACTTCCCTTCTCTCTCATCTTAGGAGAAAATGTTTCTGCTTCTGCATCAACAACCCATTTTCCTTTTGTTAACATGGTCTTACTCTCTATCTTGAGCATTATTTTTCCCTTAGTCCTCTTTTTTCTCCTTTGTTGAATCTTCTTCCCTATAGAGGATGCATCCATGTTGTTAGGTCCAAGTAATGAGGTACCAACCTGCTTTGTTTGAGCTCATGTCATGACAGCAGGTGACTTGACACAAAAGAGTCCTAGCAGCATAGATGGTATGATTGTCGAGCTAAATATGGAGGAGGGGAAGGGTAATAAGCGAGTTTTTTGAGCGAGTTTTTTTTGGCAACCCCTCTATTCTTATTCCACATAGTCCACTTATTCCAACCTTAGATGTATCCACCTCCACTTTCACTTCCACTTCCACTTTCACCACCACCACTACCACCACTGTCGCCACCACTGTCGCCGTGGCCATTGCGGCTACCACCACCACCACCACCACCTCCGCCGCCGTCGCCGCCGCCGTCACTAGCTCTACCACCATCATCACCATCACTACCTTCGCCACTACCTTCACTCACTCACTCACACACACTCTCTCTACATGTAAGTAGTTCATTCTCTTTTTCTCTCTCACTCTTTCTCTCCTCTCACAAAACACACATTCTTAGTCTCTCTCTCTCTCTCTCTCGCAACCCAAAAATAATTTGTGCTAGTACTTTGGATTGATAGAATCTGTATTATATTATATTATGAAAGGAGTTTCAACAAATATTTTTTTTCTCTCTCTCTGTCTCTCATGTTTGTAATACTGAAACATTTGTGCAAGCACTCCAAATCGATAGAACTTGTATTACATTATTGGATTGTGACATGTGTTCTAATGAACAAGTCTCTCTTTATCTATCGAAGATGGCACATTATTATACACTGTTCTTGAGCATATCAGAGCAGGGATTCATAGAGATTCCGAGATATATGCAGATCTATATGCCACATCGATTGAGAGTTCTTATTGGACAGCTCAGGGTATCATCACATCAGCTTATGATTGAAAGTGGTAGAGCCAGTGGCATCCCACGGGAGGAGAGGATATGCCCCCTTTGTAGATCAGAGGTGGAGAGTGAGGAGCATTTTGTTCTCAGATGCCTGGCATACTCAGAGTTGAGATCTACATTGAACAGCTCACTTCAGGGATGTATGATTGATATGGATCAGAGATCATTTGGCCGTTTTCTGGGAGAGGCATGGCACATCAGAGAGCAGAGCACATAGCGGATCCCAGTCAGAGAGGGGCCCACCCAGACGACTATTATACAGTTCTTTCAGACAGAAAAAGTGAGAGCTAATGTACCAGCCTCCAGCCAGACCTTCGGGCTCACACTACAGCAGGTTGAGGACCAGCGTACCCGATACCGCACGAGGCTCCGTGGGTTTTGGACCCCAAAGCCACACCGACAGGAGATCCGGAGGATTCTTGATCTACATCGACAGCAGACTGAGATCCGACGACACTCGACACATTGGATCTCAGACCTCCAGTTTGCTCTTTCTCCACCGTCGATGTACCACATCCTGCATCCAGGAGGGATCACCTGCTATTAGCAACTTTGACGACTACTACTACATCCCAGGATAGTATATCTCCCTGCATCTGTTACATATACACATCGCACCACTTTATCACAGCCGACATTTGTTCCCCTTTTGTAGCCATTATCTGGAGTACCAGAGCTACATACGCACATACACATACACGACACTTATCACACTCACAGCACCGTATTTTCAGTTTCCAGTTTTTAGGTTTTCATTCAGCACTTTTATTTTGGATAGCTGGACCTCATCAGTTGTATCACAGTTTGTCTCATAGGCCAGTTTTGGTCTTTAGAAGACATCAATATAACTTTCTTTCTTTCTTTCTCTCTCATTGGCAATACAAAAGTATTTGTGCGTGTACTCTAGGTTTGATAGAACTTGTTTTACATTGGATTATGACATGTGTTGCAACAAATAGTTCATTTTTTACTTGTAAATAGTTTTTTTTTCTCTCTCTCTCTCTCTCTCATATTTACAATACAATATAATTTTTGCCAGCAATCCGGATCTAGATTCATATTACGTTAACCTCTGGCAAGTGTACTATTGTTTCACAAATTGATAAATAATGACAGTAAAAGATTATCATAAATTTAATCATAGCTAACTAAAGCGAGATGTGTTTGTATTTTCTCAACAAAATAAAATGCATTTACTCTAAGAGTTAGTAAAGTCTTTGCTTTGCTAGTCACGCTATGGACAACGTTGGAAAAGTTATTCTCTTTTCAAATACGAGATGTAAGTTTTGTTCGATAAGCATGGGTTGATGTATAAACATAATTATATTTGCATCCATTCCAAATACTCACTAAATATTTTTCTTTATACATGGTTCTAGCAACCTTATTAAACACTGGTTAAAAAATAAAAACTCATTATTAAAGCTTGCATATTTTTGGATTATTGATTGGTGAAAATAGGTATAAATTCGATGCTCAGTCAATATGCTTAATGAGAGAGAGAGAGAGAGAGAGAGAGAGAGAGAGAGAGAGAGAGAGAGAGAGAGAGAGAGAGAGAGAGAGAGAGAGAGAGAGAGAGAGAGAGAGAGAGAGAGAGAGAGAGAGAGAGAGAGAGAGAGAGAGAGAGAGAGAGAGAGAGCATCATCTTGGTGTGTCATTGTGCATGTCTTTGCTAAGTTGACATCATATTGTTGAAATATTAATATTCATAGGCTATAAAATATAGTTATACTTCTTTGAACTAATCATATATGTGTGCAAGTGTTAATACTTCTAATATATACACATAAATACATGCACATATGTATATATATGAATGAGAGAGAGGGAGAGAAAGAGAGATTTTTTAGTGACAATAGTTTTTGAATAAGAGAGAGAGATAGAAACAAGTTCTTAATGAGAGAGAGAGAGATACACACACATGCGCACGTGTGCATGCATGCATATATATATACACATAGAGAGAACAATCAAGGTAGGCTTGTCTAGTGTATATTAAAGAACTAAAGACATAGCTTTGAATATTATTGCTCATATAAACTCTAATCCACCTTAACTAAGTAATTCATCAATGGTTTACCTAGTCTTTAAAATAAAAATTATATTCTAGATACTTTGAATGTAAGGAATTTCAATTGGAAGGGTTTTAGGACTCAATGGAGAAGAGAGGGAGGAGAGAGAGATATAAAAATAAGTTTTGGATGAGAGAGAGAGAGAGAGGAGATAAAAATAATTATTGCTAAGAGATAAGAAATATGTGTCTTTTTAAAAATCATTTATAAGAGAGAAGAGAAAAAAATGTGATAAGTAGTTTGGATAGAGAGGTGCCTTTTTCAAATGAATGTAAGAGAGGCCCAAAAGTAGTATTGTAGTATTATAGGAGAGAGCTCAAGAAAAAATTGAAGCCAAAGAAGCCCCATTTTTTTGGCTTCAAATTTTTCTAGCACTCTCTCCTACAATACTACCTTAGGCCCTCTCCTACATTAATAGCCTTGGATCTTTACACACACACACACACACACACACACACACACACACACACACACTCACTCTCTCTCAATACTACAATATTATCTTTGGACTTTTCTTACATATTAATAGCTTTGAATTTTTATTAACACACATACACACACACACCCAATCTCTCTCTCTCTCTTTCTCTCTCTCTCTCTTATGTGGCTTAAAAAAATTCTAGCAATTCTCTCCTATAACACCACAATACTACCTTTGAACTTCTCCTTTATTAATAGCTTTGGATCTTTATTAAAACACATACACACACATACACACACGCATACTCTCTCTTTCTCTGTGTGTGTGTGTGTGTGTGGTTTCAAAAAGTTCTTTTAACTTTCTCTTACAATACTACATTTGGGCCTTTCCTATACACTAATAACTTTGGATCCTTATCAACATACACACACACACACACACACACTCTCTCTCTCTCTCTCTCTCTCTCTCTCTTTCTCTCCTACACATACATATACACATAGAGAGAGAGATGCGCATACACACATATACTACTTAATTTATTGCTTAGTTAATAACTAAAATGCTAATAATTTTTCAGTTAATTACTAAATAGAAATATATATATATATATATATATATATATATATATATATATATATATATATATATATATATATATATATATATATATATATATATATATATATATAGAGAGAGAGAGAGAGAGAGAGAGAGAGAGAGAGAGAGTGTGTGTGTGTGTGACCTGCTTTGAATTTTTTTTTTGGTCGAGAAGGGGGTTGCTAACAACTTGTTGAGAAGAGGATTGCTTGCAACCCCTTTTTGAGATGAAAAATAATTACACAAGTCTCCTCCATCATTTCTTTGAGGGGACTTGTGAAATTTTTTTGCTGAACATGCTGGCAATCCCTTCTCGGTAAATTTTTTTTCACAAGTCCTCTCTAATTTTTTTTCACTAAACATGGAGCTATCAACAACTCTTCCTAGCCAATTTTTTTTTCATAAGTCCCCTTAGAGATATGGAGGCAACTTTTGAATTTTTTCACCGAGAAGGGGTTGCTGGGAACCCCTGTCTGGCAACAAAAAATTTCATGTTCCCTTAAAGAGATGATGTAGGGGAGTTGTGATTCAAAGCTCTCTCTCTGTCTCTATCTCTCTGTCTCTCTCTCTGTCTCTCAGAAAGGGTTGCTAGAAACCCCTGTTCGGCAAAAAAATTTCACGTCCCCTTAAAGAGATGATTATAAAGTCACATAATCTCTCTCTCTCTCTCTCTCTCTCAATGAGAAAACTACTACACATTCAAGTGGACAAAGATTTGTTCTTCTAGTTCACATAGGAGATAAATAGAATTTTAAACCAGATGATGATATGGAGTCTCAAAAGTCATGCTAGTTAGTAGCATAGAGACTTCTCTATAAGCATAACTTGGTATCCCTCTATAGAAGTATATTTACAATGGTATCTTGTCGATGTGTTCTCTATATGTAATACAATTATGAATGGTAGGTTCATGTATAGGCAACTGGAGAAGGGTATGTTGCAAAATTTGCCGAGGATGTTGCAAAATTTGCGAAGGAAATACAGGGATTAGGTGCACTTGAAGGAGGAGTAGCTCATATATAAGGATCACTAGATTGAGCAATAGTCGAACAAGGAGGTGTACCGGAGATGTCATATCTTCCTCGATTACGTAAATGTGAATTTTCCTCCAATGAGAAGGCATTATACAAAAAATACTTCAAGAAAAAAAGGTGCAAGAGACATAAGGATCCAGATTCTTGGTAAGTAATTTCACATGTATTCTTTAGAATATGTCACACTTTTATGTCTTCTTCAAAAGAGAACATGATTGATTGTAGGAAAGTGATACCTGTAGCGCATTTATTCTCATAAATCATTCTTTGGTAAGGAGTCAAGGTGAACCCATAATTTCTAAAATATTTTGATGATATTGATTGGCCACACTTTAGTTCTACAATGATACTATTTGTGGATGATAGCATAAAGAGAAGATGCAATGTAACCCACCTAACTCCTTTATATATCCATTTACATTTCAATAAATCCCATGGATACCATCCTCTTCAAATAGATGCTTCACTATTTAACTAAGAAAAATTCCTTGAATACCATCCTCTTGAAATACATGCTTTCATATTTGAGTGAGCTAGTAAGTTTTCATGGTGGAGTCTAGGAGTTTGTTAGAGAACACCCATTTCACCCTCCTGCAATGGAGCTGGATTGATATTTAATGTTTGCAATAAATATGTTCATTCACTTTCCATATAGTAGTTCACTAACTTGCAAATGCATTTGTGGATTTTTTTTGGTAGTTTTTGTAGTAAGTTCATGCAGTACAATGTGAAATATATGAATATATTAAAATATTTGATTGTTGAAGTTTGAAATTTAAAATGAAAATTTCTTGAAAGGAATAAAAGCTACAAGTAATGAAGTATGTTCATTTGCTTTGCATATTCACTAACTTGCAAATGCATTTGTGGATTTAGAAAAAAAAAAGAAGAAAGTTTTTGTAGTAAGTTCATGTAGTATAATGTGAAATATATCAGTATATCAAAATTTTTGATTGTTGAAGTTTGGAGTTTAAAATGAAGAATTCTTGAAAGGAATAACAACTACAAGTAATGAAGTAATACATAGCTATATTTTACAAAGATTGTGAAGCAATTGCTTGCAAGGGTCTATTGTAAATGAATGCATAACTTCAATCTATATGTAAGCCTAATCAAATGAGGAAGAGAGAGAGCAATGTGCAAGTATAAGTGGATGTGTCTATAGTTTTCTTGTGTGTACATAACTAGAGTACTAACACATTAAGATGTAATTATAAAATATGTGCAAAGAAGAGAGGGGGGATGCGAATGTATATGTAGTGTGATATCTTATATGCATACGTAATTGAACTATTAACATTGTGATAATATTATCAAAGATAATCACATAAGTTTAATCTAGTGATATAAATAAGTTGAGAGAGAACCACTAATTCATTGAGAGAGAGAGAGAGAGAGAGAGAGAGAGAGAGAGAGAGAGAGAGAGAGAGAGAGAGAGAGAGAGAGAGAGAGAGAGAGAGAGAGAGTTGGGGGTGAAAAAGACAGAGAGAGAGAGAGAAAGAGATTGTTATTTAGAAAGGAGGAGAGGGAAATGGATGTCTTAGATCCCCAACATATGAGAGAGAGAGAGAGAGAGAGAGAGAGAGAGAGAGAGAGTGTGTGTGTGTGTGTGTGTGTGTGTGTATGTGTGAGTGAGTGAGAGAAAGAGAGAGGAATGTGTAAGTGTACTTGGTTTTGCTTATGTGTGGACAATAGAAGTACTAATACATCATGATGTAATTATAACATATATACAAATAATTGAGAGAGGGGAGATGCCAATGTATACGAAGTGTGATATCACTTGTGTATGTGTAATTCAACCACTAACATTGTGATAATATTATAAAAAATAATCACACAAGCTTAATGTAGTGATGTAAAGCAATTTAGGAGAGAGAACTACTAATGCATCGAGAGAGAGAGAGAGAGAGAGAGAGAGAGAGAGAGAGAGAGAGAGAGAGAGAGAGAGAGAGAGAGAGAGAGGAGAATCAATTGTGGTTCCGATGAGGAGGAGGAGAGTAAAATGTGGTGGTATAGTGGTGGTGCTAGTGGTGGTAATGTTATTGAAGGGGAGTGAGATGTTGGTGGTTAGTCCCCAACATATGAGGAGAGAGAGAGGAGAATTGACTGTGGCTCTAATGAGGAGGGGGAGAGTAAGATGTGCTGGTGGTGGTGGCGATAGTGCTAGTGGTGGTGGTGGTGGCAGCAATGGAGGAGCAACATTGGTGTTTAATATATGCCCAAAACAAAAAGAGGACCAAGTGAACCATGTGAAATAAAACTTGAGTTTTCCAAAAAAAGCTCACTCAAAATCTTGCTTCTTGCATGCACTTGTGGAGGGTTTCTGCTTAGGGAAATATACGAATAGGTGTGTGACTCTACATTCAAGACACCTCAAGTCGGTCTTCTCTCTATTTTCTTGCTCCTTTTCAAGGCAAAGAGATGAGATATGCCCTAGATGGCCACATATCTAACATGCTATGGGCTCATAGTTCTAAGATCCTCATAGGCCTCTACCTCTCGCTCTACCTAAGTCTATGATTGGCACAATTCTATAGTTCATCAATATGGGATTACCCTCTTCATCATAAGAGACATAAGGGTTCACATATGAATATTCCTTTAGTGGTTCTTCCACAAAGTGCACTAGAGCATCACTTGGTGGTGGATGGGTCATAATAGGTCTTGGCGGTCTAGGGATTCCACATGTTTATCCTTGGAGCCTGGTTGGCTTTGAATCATTAAGTGTGGGTAGAGTCAAAGGATTCCACATGTCTATCCTCGGAGCCCTGTTGGCTTTGAATCATTAGGTGTGGGTAGAGCCAAAGGGGCTTCCCTTCCAAAGTATAACTGCCTTATTCCTAGATAGCTTGACTGAGTGTAAGGTTGCTAGTAAGGCAACTATCTTGGATATCAACAGTGCATGGTGTTGTGCCCGAATTTTCCATAGTGGGCTAGGATTAGGACATTCGGATGGCAGGTGCTTCAATTTTAGATCATGTATATCTTGGGTTTAGTCGACACTCTCTACTCATTTTCTAGTTGTTGTAGTTCTCTTAGCATTTCTAAATGTGATGCTCCCTTACTACATAACCCAAGAGCTTCTCTCCTTGAGCAAGTCATCCGTTTGTATGGCCTCCTCAAAGACTCTTGCAAGCACATCCCTTTGCAAGTTCGAGTTACTCATTGCTAGGGCCTTATAGAGTTCTTCATTGTGTATCATGTTATTAATGAATACGATAGAGACCGCTCTCTCATTAGGTTGCTCAACTGCAAGTATCCTCTTATAGAGACTCCTTATATGTGTGATGTTGTATCATATGTTCTCTTTTTATTTTTGGCTAGCATTCATTAGCTTAAAAATGAGTTTATCAGCGTATCCTACCTCTAAGAATCTCCTAATGAAGAGATTCTTCAACCAAGTGAAGTTATTGTGTTCAGCATCATCTAGACTAGTAAAGCAAGTCCATCCCTTATCTCCCAAGTAAAGACTAGATGCTTGTGCTCGTTGATGTGGGTTCCATGAGGTTGTTAGCCTCACACATCTTCTCAAATTTCTCGATGAAGCTGTAGGGGTCGGTGCCTACCTGGTGTTTATCAAGTTGCTTTGCAACTATGGGTATTTTCATTTGGCTCCTAGCATTTGGGGTGACTCCTAGCCCAACTAGCAATGATGTTGCTAAGGCTACCCCACTTTGCTTAGCACTGGTATTTTCTAGCAATCTTTTCATGAGTAGCTCGCTCATTGTAAGGTCATTCTCTAAGGCTCTCTCCCTATTAGCATTGCCTTCCATTTTGTTCCTAGCTAAGATGGCTAGGATCCTATGAACCTCATGGAGCTCTATCTCTTAGTGCAATCTTTGAGCCCTTTGCTCTTAGCTATAACTTGAAATGCACTGCAATGCTATCCTTGCCAATCTCCTTTGCTCCTCAAGGTCTTGGCTATGATATTGGCTACTAGTCTTCCATAGTGTGCTATCCTTTTCTATTGGTCGTACTATGTAACAAGTCATCGAATGTCGTTCATGTACTCTCCTGTGTTATAGTCCAGGTCAAGGTCGATATCATTCTCATTTGAGCTAATGCTTACTATGGTGGTTGTCTCTTGACCCACCGGTACTTCTATGA
This sequence comes from Lygodium microphyllum, assembly GCF_053477565.2. NCBI lineage: Eukaryota > Viridiplantae > Streptophyta > Polypodiopsida > Schizaeales > Lygodiaceae > Lygodium > Lygodium microphyllum. The sequence continues at coordinate 77,029,112 of NC_141150.1, read as the reverse complement.
GGTCAATTAGGTTGGCTAAAGATATATCCCTAATCTTGGCTAGTCTTTCCTTCCCCTAGTGATCTTATGGTTCTATCTTTTCTAGCTCTTTGTTTTTGGTGTCTTGGGCCACTCGTCTAATTATGAAGGTTGCACTCCTTCTAGTGGGTTTATTTTTAGCTTAATCCTTCTTAGTGTGTTGTTAATTCAACATCTACAAATATACAACACTTATATGCTAGCACTGCAACTCGAAGTGAGCTGTGCAAAATTAGGCTTTTCAGCTTTCACATGTGCTTAAATGTCTACAATGCAAAGTGTTACCTTTGATGAAGTCAACATCATCATATCAACTTCATGCGATTGCTACTTTTTTGAGCGGGTTTTGATCACTCCTAATAGTCGATTTTGGGTCCTTCATAGGTTGTGACAAGTGGTCTGATGGGTGTTTAGCCGAGTGGATCAACTTAGGTCTCTATCTAAGGTAGCAAGGCCAATAGCCAATTCTTTCAGTCACTCCCAAGCTGCTAGGTCAAGGTTTTTGAGTGCAAATAACTCTATGATCTCACCTACCAGTCCAAATTTCAATTGGCTACTAGAGAGATCTAGCAATAGGCCCTAACAGGTCTCAAATTGTAAAAAACAGTCAAAAATAGGGTTTTGGACAACTTGTTTGAGTCCTAGACTCAGCCGTTTGAGTCCTAGATTTGATCATTTGAGTGGGCTCCTAAAGATAAATGGTTGTATGAGCCCCAGACTCGGACTCCGATGAGGGTGTCCATTTGAGCATCTAAGTGGCCATCCTAGGCCCAAATTTGGTCCAAATTTAAGTGATCAGCAGAGTTGGACATCCAAGTGTGTCAACTTAAGTGGCTCAAATGTCCAAACTGTCCATTTCAAGGCATGTGATCACCATTCAAGTGGCACAGAAAAACATGCAAAATGGCACAAATATGCACTTTAATGACATGATAATCATATCCAACGCACCTAGGATTCTAGAGCAATGCAATAATCAACACTATCCAATAAGGACTCAGAGCATACCTAAAATGCTTGAATGTGTCAATGGAAAAAATTGTAGGGTGCTGCTGCATGTGGACCTGTCACTCCTTGTCTCTCTCTCAATAGCTCTCTCTCAATCTCACAGTGTGCAAATGAGCTCTCTCTTCCCCTTTTCCACCTTTGCTGTTCACTCTTTCTCCCCTACACTCTATTTTCCTACCTAGACATGAAAAATCTTTTTCCTTTCTTCCCCTATTCCCCTATTTCTTAGTTATACATAGAGTTATCTTTTCCTTCTTTTTCCTTATTTCTCAAACCTTAATGCCTCAAATCTGATAAAAATACACTTCTCCTCTAACCAATGCATAGAAAGATTCCTAAATCTAAACTAATCCACAAGAGATATTGAATGACCTTTGACTTCCTTGCTTCCTACCTAAATCTAAGTGCCATTCTGAAGATGAACTCTTACTTCCTCACTCAGTTTGGAGCGTGCAAGCACTCAAGCTTGAATCCATATGTCCTAACACAACAGAACCAAAATGTTGTCACTCTCATAAGGAAACCACCAAGACCCATGAACCACTTATTACTTCAAGCATTTCAAGCTGAGAGCTATGGCTACCTCTCACATAGCCATGCACACTCTTTCACACTCTAATGTAGTGAGCTTATATTTGAGTTTGATCAAGTACCTCCTCCCCTGAATCCTCCAATAGCTCCATGATTCAAGATAGACCCTCAAGAAAACTCCATCTCCAAGCTCTGAGCTTTGACTTCCATAGCCATGCGTGCAAGAAAGGAGCCACTTCCTCTCTTCCTCTCTCATGTACAAGAAGGAAGTAATATTTTTTCATGTACTTCATGTCTTCAGATTTTTTTGAGTGCACCTTTCTCCTTCCTCTTCCTCCTGCCTTGGGATTGTCTTCCATTTTTTATTTTTTGACTTTTCCATCTTGGTCCTCCAAGGGTGTAATAGGTAGATTTGTGGATCATGTTTTTAAGATTGGACAGGAGTCCCAAATTAAGGGACGGAATACTAGGTTGGTATTGCAGTTTGGAGAATGTGTGAGACAAGTGCATTGTTTTATATCTACTTTCAAAATATTTCTTTGATATTGTCTTTATATCTGTGATATAATTTACATGAAGGAAGCCATGTTTAATGGTTAATTAAGAAAGATATATTTTCATGTCAAACCTAAACGTGTTAGGATAATTAGATAACTAAAAAAAACCCCTAAGGAAAGTGGAAGGACAAGATCCCTGATGAATCCATTCCACAGATGGGTGGTCTTAGTGAGCCGAGAGTTTTCCTTTAAGGAAAAATAGTTAGGCAAGGCTGAATACATGGTTGCCTAGTGTATTGTCATAGACCTTGATCAATGTTGTTTTAGGGGGATGGAGTCAAGACTATACCCTATGGATAGAGGGATCGATGCATATCGCTCCCCCTTGTTTCTCACTCACTATGAACCAAGTGTAGTATTGAGCTGCTTTGGTTTGAGTTTGACTTGAGTTTGGCTTAAGAACCATTGCTAGTTAAGATGATAGGTGACCTTAGTGTCCAATTAGGAGCTCTGATCCTTATGGGTTATGGCCAGAACCTTTTGTTATGGGGTGGAGTCAAGATAACCTAGGTAATAAATCCCGTGTTATTTTAAAAATTATCATGTGGCTTCACTTAGAAAAAGTCTCTCGATGGACCACTAAATCGTGCCTCTAAGGGCTCTTCAATTGGCCTTGTCGATCCTAGGAATGCAGTGAACTTACCTTGATGTTTGATCAAGTACCCTCTTCTCTCTCTCACTTCGGTAGCTCCACGATTCTTGATGCTAGCTCAAGCATCCTCAAGCCTCCTCCATCTCCAAGCCTCATCCTCCATAGCCGCGCGCGCAAGAGAAGAGAAGAAAAGAGAAGAGGAGAAGGGGAGAGGAGAAGGTGGAGAGCTTCACCCTCTTGATTCCTCACTCTCTCACACACTCACTCCCTCACACTCTCACACTCCCTCTCTCAAGAGCATACACAAGCAAGAAGGAGAGAAGAAGAGAGGAAGAAGAAGACTAGTTTTGCCACAACAAAGAATGAGCTCTTCATTCACTTTTCAACTTTATATACAAAACCCTACTTCCCTTTTGGGCGGTCATCCCCTTTTTCCCTTTTTTACATGGCCGGCCATAGCCCAGGCCCTGTTTTCCATTGTCCTTTTATCTTCCTTGCTTCCTTTTCACTACCCTTCTATATTTACAAATTGCACGTGTGAGAGCCCGGCACTCTTTTACAAGTTTTTAGGGTGCGCTTTTTATGCGCCTTTCCCTTTTCGTGGTTGCCTTGGCCTTTAACGGTTGTCCTTGTGCTTTTGGCCTTTTCTCCTTCTTTTCCTTTCATCGGGCTACCTTTTTTTCCGCCTTTGCCCTGCGTCTTTTCCACTTTCTTTCGCTCTCTTCGTATTGGGGTTAACATTACCCCCCTCCTAGACGAGGGCCAGTCCCATGGCACTTACTGGTGTAGGGAGCAAGTGGTGGTATGCACTAAAGACTTCGGGGGGACAGGGACTTGGAGCCTGCACTGGTGACCGGTTACGTGGGGGTTGGTTGGGGATGCTGCGTAGGATGATTTTTCCAGCTTGTCGGATGCTGTGGGTGGGCAATTAGCATTGGACGTTGATGAAGAACGAATGCCATTTGGGCTGTGGTTGTCAACACCTGCAATTGAAAACCTGTCAGGTGGTCTCTCCCTAGGGGTAGTGCTAGTCCCTGTACTGTGCACAAGACGTAGTTTGGGAGACAGGTCGAACTCTAAGCAAGCTGAGAGTGTTGTCCTACACTTGAGGACCCAAACTTTGAATTAGTTCTGTGTAGGTATTATATGAGTGCCGTGCGTGTGCATACTTAAATATTACGTAGCTAGAAGACTGGCCGGCGGGGGCCGTGTGGAGCAGAATTGTGGTAATGGGGAGATGAAGTACACATTTGACTCTTGTTTGGAGGCGTCGTTAGGGGTATGCCATTGTCGTCGAAGCTTACTTTCTTTTCTTTTCTTTTCCTTTTTTTTTTTTTTTTGCCGTGGTTACATGGAGGCAGTAGTACAAGGGATAACGGGAGTTCTACTCCTCATCATCCGAATGGTGGGAAAGGGTGGGCGGAGGGCGGGGGGCCTTGTTAAGGAATTTTCGGCTTAGCAAGTAGCCTTTAGTGTGGAGGCGGGTTTTGAGAGTGGTGGTGGAGAGGAAGGGGTGGTTGCACTGTGTGAATTTGCTGTCATTCATGTCTTCCAGCAGTGCACCACAGAAGGATGGCAAAAGAGCAGCACGCATCATGAGACGAGTCATGGTGGTGCTGTCTATGGCATTGGGGTCAAAATAGAGGGGTGGAAGGTGGCGCTCTTGGGGTGCAGGTTCCTGGTGTACTAGGATTCTAATTAACCTAAGATAGTTACAGGTGGTGATGAATGCTGGGTCAGGGCAGGAGGTGAATTCGTTAAGGAATTTATTTATAGAGCTATACAAGTCGGGCAGGGTGAAGAGAAGAGCGTTTCTATGGAAGTGGTATTGGCATTATAGATGACGGGGAAGTCAAACCTGCCGTGGATGGACGGGTTAAAATCCACTCCTACCCTTCGAGGATATGGCATAAATGTGGGGTCGTTCCTTTCCGAAGGGAGGGTGTTGCAAAACGCCATCCACGCCTCCAAGTTGACGTAAAAAATGCACTGCCTCCAGGTGGGTTGGCAACTATAGCCTTCCACTGTGCGAGGTACTTGGAGGACTTTGTCTTGCCAAAATTCGCGGTCCTCGGCCCCCCAAGCAGTTGGGTGGGCCTCACGCTCTTCTAACCATTTAGCCTTGAGCCGAGCCCCCATGGCGATGACATCCTCCACCAACTGAATGGGCAGCACCCTATTCAAGGCGGTGGGAAACTCGAAGCGTAGGTCGAAGGGGTCTCGGCTATACTCCTACTGCTCCCAGATAATCATTTCAGCGCGGTACTCAGCGGGGGAGTCTTGGGTGCGCAGCGGGAAAGGGGCAGGCTGTTTCGGGGCGGGTTTGGCCTTCAGTTTTCTTCTTGCCTTCTCCACCATTTCCTTCCTTCGGGTGGTGTGGGCCGCTCTTCGCTCGGCAAATGTGTCATGGGGTGGCACTTCGGTTTGTTGGGGTTGAGGGAGTACCAGGATGTGTTTGCTTGGTCTTTAGATGAGCTACGAGGGGTAGATCTGAGTGTTGTGACTCACAACATACCCATGACAACGGATGCAATGCCGGTCAAGCAGCGACCATACCCCATGAATCCAAAGCACGCCCATGCTGTCAAGGAGGAAATTGACAAGTTGATGCGAGCCGGATTCATTTACGAAATTGAGCACACGGACTGGGTATCACCCATAGTCATTGTGATGAAGAAAAATGGCAAGATTCGAGTGTGCGTCAATTACAAGAAAGTAAACGGTGCGACATAATGAACACTGGTCGGGGTGTTTCTTGTTCCAGGGCTAGGTTTACCTCCTTGACCTTGGCTGGCCCTTCGATGGGTTCGTGGGTTTGCCCTTGGCGCTTGGCACTTAGCAGAACCACCACCCTGTCCCCTCTCTTGAATTTCGAAAAGCGCTTAGGGAGGTCTTGTGGCTTCCTTTGTTCCTCTGATCGCACATCGTTGGGATGCTTGCTTCATTCTGCCGTAACCGTCGGCGCCTCAGGTGGATGGGTAAGTCTCCCTTGGTGCGTCTGGTCATGGGTGGCCTAGGGATTTCTGGGTCATCCTCTGAAGTAACTTCAGATTCAGAGTCGAATTCCCCATTTTCATTAGAGGAGGTGGTCTCCCCTGGCGGCCGCAGTTCGGATGGCGACTCGGTTCTAAGCATTGCTGCCGTTTTTGGTTGGGTCAGGCCGGCCTGCTTAAAATCCACAGCTCCCATCTGTTCCAACCAAGCACGATCGCATTTCGCACACGACTCCTTGGTCCATTCTAAGGGCCGGCCTCGGCTGCGGTTTTGCATCTGCTTGGATTTGCTCAATCTCTCGCCCTTCGGTGTCATATTCTATGGTGTCCATCTCACCCTCGCTTCCTTCATTGAAGGGTTGGCAATCTTCGTATTTGTCGCCGGAATCCGCCTCACTGGACTGCTCATCGTCCCCCAAGGCCTACTTTGCCTCATTTTGTTGGTCGGGGACCAATGCCTGGTTGTATCTGAGATTTAGTTCGTGCACTCTGGTCTACTTCCATTCGGGTTCTTCCAAGAGGTCTTGGAGCGGCTTGAGATTGGCGGCTGCGTTGTGTGCCAGTCGGTCCGTTAGGTGCCCCAGTATTCCGTGGAGTTCTCTCCTGTTGGTTGGCACTTGGGAGGCGACAGGCCGTCTTGGAGGCTTGCTGCCATCATGTAGACAGGTGTAGGCTGTGTTTCTCTTGGCTTGCCAACTGTTTTGACAACTTGCTTGTACGCTTCATGATCTGAGAACCGCAGATCAAGTGTAGCGAGAACGTGCATCCAATCCCGCTCGTCCTCTGGGCAAGGGATATACTTCATCAAGGACCCATAGGGTTCCTTGCTCTGGGTGGTTCCTTTGAGTAGAGTAGAGATGGCATCCAGGTCGACTGGTGAGGTCTTCCAAGTGTCCATCTCTATTCTCACAGCGTCAGTTCGGTTGCCCAGGAAGATCAGGCTGTTACCCCAGTCTTCGATAACTCTGGCATTGCGCATCCAGGGTCGACCCAATAAGATATCATAGTCCACTCCCTTCATGACGATGAAGTCGACAAAGAACCGGACTCCTGCAATCTTCACTGGCCAATTCTTCAAGACCCCGAATGGTCTCACTCGCATGCCATTTGCTAGCGTGACGTTAAACCGAGCAGCTTCGACAGGCGGGTTTTTCCACTTCTGTAGCACTGCATGGTTAAGCACACTGACCCCAGCTCCTGTGTCTATGATCCCCTTTCTCGTTGCGTCCCCCAGGGCTAGGACTGGTAGGACTGCATGCATTTTCGAGCCCTCCCAGAAGGTGTTGATGTGCAAGGATTTAGGGTCTGAGTGTAGCGTCAAACTTGGTAAGTACGTTTCCGCATCCTGGTCTTGACATTTGCCGGAGCTTGCTCGTGTGGTCTTTCGACCCACTGTTTGAGGTCCTGCCATAGGGTAGAGTGCTGCCTGAGCACCTCTCCCAGTCCAACGGTTACAGGGGTGGTCACTAGTGTGGTTAGGAGATTGCTAAACACTCGTCCTTCCCTTTGTTCAGACTGTCCGGGCCAATGGCCACGGCTGTCCTGTGGGTCTGTTATGTCTAGGCTTGGCCTTGTCGGCACTGCTTGTGGCGTAGCAGCCTCGGCAGACTTAGGTTGGGGTAGTGATAACGGTGCACTCATGTTGGAGAGGTCCTCAATCTCATCCTCCGTGATGGGTTCGACATCCTTGAGGTGCTGTTGAGCCTCCCTCACCCATTCCTTCACCTTTTCTATGGCTTCCAATTGCCGCCTAGGGTGTGGGTATTCCCCTACCTTAGCGCTTTCCTGTTGGGCAGTTCTAGGGGCTGAAGTCTTTGCCTCTGCGTCTGAGACTTTCTTTCCGTGAGGTAAGGTCGTAATGCTGTCGGTTTTTAGTGCGACCTTAGCCTCTGACCTCTTCTTTTTCCGCCTACGGATTTTCTTTCCTACTGAGGTAGCGTCGAGATTGCTAGGTCCTGGCAGAGAGACGCCGGCCTGCTTCGTTTGTGCTCGGGTCATCACTCGTAGGGGGATAGGTGTGGCCTCCCCTTCGGGGTTTTCAACACCAAACAGTCCCAGCGGGACAGATGACAAATTAGCTGTACCAGAAGGCGGCTTCCGTTTTGGGCAATCTATGAAAAGATGAGTGATTCCGCACTCTGCACACCTTTGGTCAGCTTTGTCCCTACTTTGCTGCTCTCTTTTTAGGCAGCGTGATGAGACGTGACCAGGATGTCCACATGTTCAACAAGTGACTGGATCCTGTGGCTGCCCCCCCAGGCCTCTACCCCGTCCTCGTCCTAGTGCCATCACCAGTACTGGTCAGTAATCCATGAGGATTGCATTGCCCTCATCGTCATGCGAGACGTAAGGGTATATGTAGGTTTCTTCGTCACGGGGCTCCTCTACGTAGTGCACTGGAGCATCGCTCGGTGGGTGGGTCACATAGGGACCAGGCGGTCTAGGAATACCGGTAGGATATATGTCCAGCTTAGGGACCGCTGGCTTCGTGTCGTTAGGTGTTGGTAGGGCAAGCGGGGTTCCCCTTCCGTAGAATGGCTGTGGCCTGTTAGCCGGGTAGAGTTGGCCGTAGGGCTGCGTGTATGGTAGTCTTCGTGGTAGTCTGCAGTGCGCGGCATCATGGCCGAACCTTCCGCAGTTAGCGCAGGGTCTTGACCTAGGGTCTTGACATTCTGCTGGCAGGTGGTTTCCTCCGCAGTACACACACTGGACGTGCGGACGCGTAGGTCACCTTAACATGTCTTGTATTTTGGCCAGTTCTGTCTTGACCTCAGCCAAGCCGTGGTCCGTCTCGGCGGCCTTCCCCTTATCCTGGGACGATGCGTTGGATCGTTCGCTAGAGGTTGGCGTTCGTTCTAAACTCCATGGGTTGATTTCTTCTGGGTTCGAGCTCCTGGAGCTCCGCTCTCTCAGCTGGTCATCGACTCTAATGGCTTCCTCAAAAACCCTAGCCACTACGTCCCGTTGCAAGCTCGAGTTGCCTGCTAGTGCTTTGTACAATTCTTCATCCCGAATCCCGCTGATGAATACGGTGGACACTGCCCTGTCAGTCGGTCTTTCGCCTAAGGGGATTCTCTTAAGGAGGCTTCTCACGTGGGTCACATAGTCGCGGATGCCCTCCCTCTCCTTCTGCTTGAGTTCATTAGGCGCACTAGCATGTTGTCAGAGTATGCGGGTTCGGCAAACCTCTTGACAAAAAGGTCCTTGAGGTTATTGAAGTTGGCCCGCTCTATAGCATCTAGGCTCGTATACCACGTCCTACCCTTATCGCTTAAGCAGAGTGCGAATGCTTGCGAATGTTGGACCTGGTCGTTGAGGCCATTGGCTTCGCAGACCTGTTCGAACTGCTCGACAAAGCTGTACGGGTCGTCCGGTGGCTGGTACTTGTCGAGTTGCTTAGTGACGATAGGTATTTTGGCTTGGCTCTTTGAACCCTGGGTTGCCCCTAGTCCTACAAGTAGTGAGGTTGCTAGCGCAGCGGCATTTTGTTCCGCCGCGGTGTTATCGAGCAGCTGTTTCATGAGGAGCTCGCCCAGCGTCAGGTCTTCCTCGAGTGCTCTTTCTTGGTCTGTTCGGTTTCGGCCAGCCAAGTTCAACACTCGCTGCACCTCATGCAGCTCCATGCTTTGCCTTAGGCTCCTGGCTTGTTGGTCCCTATTATAATCTGCTATGCCTTGCAATGCCTTGCGGGCTAGCCTCCTCTCCTCCTCTAGGTCCGCAATGATTGCCTCCGCCATCCTGCCATGGTGTTCGTACCTGGCATGCACATCGTAACTGCTCACCATTTGCTGTATGGCTTCCAAAAATGCGCTAACATCTAGCTCCCCTGCAAACCGATGATCCGATCCTCCCTCTGTCATGGTGGAATTCTCGCGCCTGGCTGTAAGTCAGATCCTTGTCGTTGTCGCTCCTTGCTTGATCCTACCTTGCGCTCTGTGCATTTGCTTACCCTTGGGTTTTCTCCTAGTGGTGGGTTTTTTGGGTAATTTATCTGAGTGAGTTTTTTTTAATTTTTGAATGCAGTGCTCAACTTAGGGTCACTCGTGAGTGTGTTGTTCCTCATGCACTCGTGCTCAATCAGGCTTTCGACTTTCCTAAGTGTTCTTCAAGTGCGGAAATTCAATCAGAGTGCTGTGAGTGATTCCCCGGCGTCTTACTCACCCTTGCTCGTTTTGGGCCTGACAGGCTTTGCTACTCTAGTCCTGGCCGCCTTACGAGTCCCAGGGTCCTATGCTGCTTCCTGTTGCTCACGTGGGGGTGGGTCATTGGGGGAGTGCCCCAGTGTGTCCCTGGATGGGTCAGGTTTTGTTTTGGTTTGACTCTGGGAATCGGACGCCCGATTTACCAGTGGTCCGATTTATCAGTGGTCCGATTGTGGGGATCGAACTAGGTATGTTAGGGCGAAGTGGGGGTCTTACGGTCCGCGTGTCCGATTCTCAAGAATCGGATGGGCGAGTATGCAAGGAATCGGTCCGATTCTAGGCGGCCCGATTCTAGGCGGTCCGAATCTAGGCGGTTCGATTGGACCGGTTGATCCGATTCTTACTGGTCCGATTATGGATGGGTCCGATTCTAGGAATTGGACCGGACATGGTCCGACTGGTGACATGTGTTACTTCGTCCGATCGGACCGGGTGGTTCCGAGTCGGAGCGTCCGAGTGGTTCGAGTGGTTGAGTCAGACAAGTTGGTCCGAGTGCCACGTGGCACATCCGATTGGACCAGTTGGTCCGAGTCTAGTGATTGAACGGGTTGTTCCGATCGGACGGTTGTCCGAGTGTCCGATTCTGGGAATTGGACACTGGGTTGGCCGTCCGATTCCGCCGGTCCGATGAGTTACGCATACCGATTTGCTCGATTTTCACCAGATGTATTATCCTATTGGTCGTGCGATTACCCCGCGACAGAGCTGAAGTGGGGTGGACGAGATCGGTTACCTGAAGTTGCCGAATGTGATGTCCTCTTAGCTCCGATTGATCAGACAGCTGCCCAGCTCGCTCACTCTCTCACTCTCTGTCTCTCTCGCTCTCCGTTGGTTGGAAATGGGGTCCTCTTGCCCTCCCAGAGTTTATACCCTGCTAGTTCTGCCCTACACACTACAGGTTCCTTCCCTGGCGTTTCCTATGCCGTTACCTTGCATCTACTCCATTTTTTCCCCTTTGTTTCTTGTGGTTTTCCCTCTGTTTCACAGCAGCAGCCTTTTGCCTTTTCGTGTGTGATTTCCTACTGCTAATCTATCCTAAACACATCCTGAATCGAAAGCAAAACACTGAACTAATTTCTCCATGTTTTCCAGTTATTAATAACCAGATTGTTCCAAAACAATTGCCTGTTCTGAAGATAAAAAACACCCGACTTCCTACCTATCTCAAGCTCCGTTTCAGGGTGAATGCCCTACTTCGATGCTCGATATGGGGTGCGCGAGTGCTCGAGCTTGAATCCGTTGATCCCGGCAACGGAACCAAAATGTGGGAGCTTTCCCTCAACCGCCAAGACCCACGGACCGCTTATTGTTTCAAGCATTCCAAGCAAGCTCTCATGGCTATCTCTCACCTAGCCGACGCGCTGTCGATCCTACGAATGCAGTGAACTTACCTTGATGTTTGATCGAGTACCCTCCTCTCTCTCACACTTCGGTAGCCCCACGATTCTTGATGCTAGCTCAAGCATCCTCAAGCCTCCTCCATCTCCAAGCCTCATCCTCCATAGCCGCGCGCGCAAGAGAAGAGAAGAAAAGAGAAGAGGAGAAGGGGAGAGGAGAAGGTGGAGAGCTTCACCCTCTTGATTCCTCACTCTCTTACACACTCACTCCCTCACACTCTCACACTCCCTCTCTCAAGAGCATACACAAGCAAGAAGGAGAGAAGAAGAGAGGAAGAAGAAGACTAGTTTTGCCACACCAAAGAATGAGCTCTTCATTCACTTTTCAACTTTATATACAAAACCCTACTTCCCTTTTGGGCGGTCATCCCCTTTTTCCCTTTTTTACATGGCCGATCATAGCCCTGTCATAGCCTAGGCCCTGTTTTCCATTGTCCTTTTATCTTCCTTGCTTCCTTTTCACTACCCTTCTATATTTACAAATCGCACGGGTGAGAGCCCGGCACTCTTTTATAAGATTTTAGGGTGCGCTTTTTATGCGCCTTTCCCTTTTCGTGGTTGCCTTGGCCTTTAACGGTTGTCCTTGCGCTTTTGGCATTTTCTCCTTCTTTTCCTTCCATCGGGTTACCTTTTTTTCCGCCTTTGCCCTGTGTCTTTTCCACTTTCTTTCGCTCTCTTCGTATTGGGATTAACAGTAAGCTACATGATGTCCTTCCTCTGCATTACTATGCATCCCAATGCAAGAGAGCTGGCATTTGTGACAACTTCAAATTTCTTGCTTAAGTCAGGTAGCCTTAAGATAGGAGTTACCAAACTATGCTTTAGTTGCTCAAAGCTAGACTGTTCAATTGGCGTCTAATCAAGATTCTAGGAAATTTCCAGCTTTGCAAGTTAAATTTTACAAAGTCTATATAACACCAATAATAGAGTTCAATACTCAAATTATCTCTCGCTTAGTTTATTGAAACAACTCTCAAATAAAACTCTCTTCCCATGCTAAAGTTAAATTGCAATTTCAGATGTTTCAAGAAAAAAAAAGGTTGCATTATTTCTCTGATTGATGAAGTATCAATCAATCTTTTATTACAACGGATGTACAAGGTAATCAGATGGAAATAAATACATTATTTGGATGGCTGGCAGGCTCATCTTATTTTCTTTCAAAAAAGGATTCCCTACTACAATCTAAGTATGACACTCTGATACATCCTTTATGAAGTAACTTGGATTTGGAGAGTAGATATCTAGGAATCTATATTTTTGAGGGAGTTCATGAAATCCATTTTTTTGTAGTTGCAGCGGCTAGAGTGACCTATGACTTTTATTTTGTCAGTCGGTAGGATCTTTGTAACTTCCCCATAGATATACTAGTTTAGTTTGATCTTCTTGCCTCTAGTATACATGGTTGAGTTTACACTAGCCTCATGAAATAGATAGATCTTGACAACTTTAAGATCTTCAATCCATTTTACCCTTTTTAGATTATTTTGAAGATAAGCTAGACGGCTTGCATCGATATAGCAATATCCTCTGCTAATCATCCACCTCTTTCACGATATAGAGGCGAGGGGTTGTACAACTAATTTGGTACCCGCATCATCAGAATTCTCTAGGCAAAACTGGATGAATGCATAGTTGACATAAACATTACTCAAAAGATCAAGAATTGTTTCCAAGATTCGTTACTCTGTCATAATTCAAAAACATACATTAATAAAGAGAAGAAAACATGTCCTAGGCTATGCTTAGAAAAAAATATTTTTCTTAATCTTACATCGTAATCTATACTAACGTGCCCTCTAATACTAATTGTGAGGTGTCTGCTAGCCTCAATCCATGGCACACCTTTTAGTAGTCCATCAGTTAGGTTTTTCGAAAATGATGCTGGCCGATGCTCCCTTGGAACATCACGGGGTTTGTCACTTAGGCCCTACTAAGTCTACTTCGCAGCGGGAGAGTTCCGACCGAACCCACTAAGATCGACCTGAAGTTTTGGGTTCCTAAAATTAGATGGATCTCCTAGCAGCCAGCTAGCATCAGTAATTTCGAGTCCCACTTTTAGAGGATTACTCGATCTGAAGCGGACTTACCATTGCACTTGGTTCAAAGAGAATGGGAGACGAAGGGGAGTGCGGTATGTCAACCCTCCTGACCATAAGCCAAAATCCCATTCCGGCCCCCTAAAACAATGCACGTCAGTTCTACCTAATGACTAGTTGGTCAATTTACCATCTTCCTATTTCTATTGCCGATTTAGAAAAGCTCCCAGCTAACCAGGACCACCCTACCATTGGACAAATCGGTTATGCCACCCGTTTTCCTTTGATGATGGGTCATCTTTAGTTTTTTAATTATCTATAGCACATTTATTGGAACATATACAACCAGCTTCCTTAATTAGTCCATTAAGTCGCAAGTTCGTTCACATAATTTATCTCACCGACACACATAAAATTTGAATAGTAAAGCAACTTCTTTATTATATTGGAAGCTTATTACAATTTACATCTTTCCGTCCCAGCGGAAGATACACAGAATTCCATAAGGATATTCTGTCCACTAAGATTCCACCCTCATAACTAGTATTTAGGGTTCCAAGTTCCCATCTTGGGTGATGAAGGAGCTTGTCAGATTCTTGGAATAATGCAAGATTTATAGCGAGAGTCCCCCTGTGGCACCTACAATTCGTATATGGAGCCGGTCCAAGCCTCTCGTAGCAATAATCATGACCCCCTTGGAGTAGGGTCTTGCCACTAGCTTGGGGGTAGCCTAGTGCGATCCTTCCTTTTATTCTGTTTGACAATAACTTCAATCAGAGATCTAGATTCTAGCAAACACAAACAGGCCTTTCAAATGTATATCAAATGATGCAATGACAATCACCCCATCATGCAATTCACAGCTTCACATAGCCAAGGTAGACCTTATCCTAAGGTAACCTTACATTCTAATGAGGATTCTCCTTCCCATAAAGAAGTGTTGAGTACATCTCTTATAACATGTTAAGCAAGGCATGACTTTCCCATTTGGGCTCACTTGGATAGTCCTGGAAATCCTCTCAATGAAGTAGAATTTGCAATATAGACTAATCTTTGATGCATTATACCTTCTTTGGATCCACCTTGATCCCTTTCTCACCCACAATATGACCTAAATATTCTACATTACTAGCCATAAAAGTATACTTGCTTTCCTTTGTAAAAGGCTTATATTGTCTCAATGTGTAAGAAGGACTTCACTAATATGATATAAATGATCCTCTTTATTTCTGTTTGTCAATGAGGATATCATCAAAGAATACCAAGAAAATCTTTGCAAGAGTGGCTGTAAACCTTGTTCATAATAGCCTGAAAAGTAGCAGGTCCATTGGAATGCCCAAATGGCATAAAAAGTAATGAGAAAAAAGAAGTTGCATTATTTTACAAATTTCTCGATGCAAAAAAAAAAACGATTTTTACTTAATGATGAATATGCTCAATCGTTCTAATAACCCATTTTTTTCGGTACCTTTCGAGCATGCCAGAGACACTCAATAAAGTCCTTGATTTTTTTAGTGTGCGTGAATGCAAAATCTTTTGTGCAATCAATTCGTTCAAAACATGCCAAAGTGCAATAAATTACAATTTCCAACATCATAGATTTTTGCCTGAACACTTCTTCCTTCCCAATGAAGTCGATTTATGTCTTTAAGGGCTCCCAACAAGGTAGGATTTATGGGACACACCTAGTTACCAAGTGTCACGGTTCCTTGACCCGTAGTTCCATCGGTTGAAGTGGGATTCGTACTCAATTGAACCTTACTTTGCTTGGGAGGCATCATATAACTCGACTTTTGCTTTGCGGCTACAATAACATGCCCGTCTATTGGCTGCCCAAGCACGTTTTTGGCAGTTCATTGAGAAACAAATCTAAGAGTCGCCGCCCGGGCACTCCCACGGAATGTCACGAGGTTTGTCACCGCCTAGGGTTTCCCAAGTGCGCCTCACAACGGAATTTTCGCATCCGAACCCACTAGGATTGACCTGAATCTTGAATCTCTGGTGGTCAAGGTTTCCCAGTCACTCTACTATATGCGGAGTTACCCAATCTGAAGAAAGTCTATACCCCAATTGCTTCAAGGAGAAGTAGGAACGAGATGGATGCGTCGCTCCACCTCTCTGCCCGTAGGGCATAATCCCATTTCGGTCCCCAAAAATGGTATGGATTTGGGTATTAACCCGCGCTGCCCAAAGGTTGAGCGACGGTAAAATCTTGTGAGAAGCCTCCCAGTTCTCTGGGACTACCCTGCCGTAGGACAGATCCATCAGGTGTTCCACCCACCCGCTTCCCTCAATAGGCATACTTTAGTTATCTAATTAGCCCTATCACATTTAGGTGTGACTTGTAAAAGCAACTTCCTTAATTAAGCCTCTTAAGGGATAGGGTTCGTTCACGTAATCTTATGGAACTGACACAAAAACAAATTCAAATAGGTTCCATGGAAGTAAACTTAATATTAACATTTTATCAGAGATACAAGTCTTATTCAAAAGGAACAACATCTGCAATCCGTAAGGATGCACTTTATTTCCACCAAGTTTCTGCCTTGCACTAGTAACAAGGGCCCCTGGAGAATCTATCTCGAGTCACACAGATTGTTTGAGTAGGACCTGGAGGTAGGGAATTTACAGCCAGAGCCCCTGGCATCCAAGCGTTCTCCTACAATCAAACCAACCCGTGGTGAGACCTCTCGTGGTGGGTTCAGTTCACATTTCCGTCACGGCTATATAGAACCCCCTTGGCTAGGGTTGGTAGCTAGCTGGGGGTGGTTTGGCGCGCAACCAAAACTGACCATGATGCCATCCAATCTAGATGCGTGTCTTTCCTAAGATGATGATGAAATGCATGCCTTTTGTTTTTGGGAATTCAATTCGTCGCACTTATGAAAAACATAAAGAGAGACTTGCATTTTCCTTTTGAGTGGGAGACATGAAGTCATCAGGCCTAATGCAAATGCAAACTACTTTCCTCTAAAGGTTTATAAGAGCCTAATACTCGGCCACACATCAATGTGCACCTCCAACTCCTCATTCACATCACACAGGAGTTGAAATCTTTTCGTTAATGCCAGCAGAGTCAACATCATTGCGATGTGCATGCCTCCGTCCTCATAACTACACTAGTCTCCCTTCCCTGCTTGATGAGAGCTAGAAGGATGATGATGGCCTCTCTCTCTCTCTCTCTCTCTCTCTCTCTCTCTCTCTCTCTCTCTCTCTCTCTCTCTCTCTCTCTCTCTCTCTCTCTCTCTCTCTCTCTCTCTCTTTGTCGCTCTCGCTCCTTGCATGTCTGTGTGGAAGGCGTGACCTATTCTCCTAAGGTAACTTCTTCATCACAGCCAAAAGGCGTGGCTTCTTCTTCCTTTGACATTGTATCCTCTTCTTATGTTTCTTCTTCCACCTACGGTTTTGCGACATTATTTTTTTCTTGGGGAATTGATAGCAAAGTTTAGGAAGTACAAGAGCAATATGGTGCGAAGGGTGAGAGTAGGAGGATGAGGATGATAATGATAAGACCTCCTCTCGCTTCTTCTGTTCATCTTGCCTTTCTTCTTTGGAAGCCTCGACCCGTGTTTGTAGTTGACAACCTGACCAAGCAAGAGGAGGTTGATCTTGTTGCTCTCTTGAGAGATGAGTTGATCCAAGATTTGTAATGCATAACTTCCCAATGACTCCTGACGCAACACCAATGAAGCAGTAACCTTACCTAATGGATCCAAAGATGCTCATGATGTTAAGGAAGAGATCAATAAACTATTGAAGGCTGGGTTCATTTATGAGATTGAGCACATGGACTGGGTATCACCCATTGTGATTGTCCTGAAAAAGAACATAAAAATCTGAGTGTGCATAAACTACAAAAAAGTCAATGCCACAACTAAGAGAGACAATTATCCATTACCCTACTTGGAGCACATGCTTGAGAGAGTAGCAGGAAAAGAAGCCTACAGTTTCCTAGATGGCTTCTCAGGCTATAACTAAGTTCAGGTGCACCCTGACAATAGACACAAGATGGCATTCACCACAGAATGGGGCGTATTTGCTTACATAGTCTTAATGACTTATGCATACACTCTAATTGGGAAGAACACCTAAATAAACTACATGGATGTATCCTAGGGCATGTGGTGTCCAAGAATGGCATTGCCATTGGACTTCTCCAAGATCATGGTCATTGTTGACTTGCCACCACCAACGAACTATAAGGGAGTTCAATGCTTCCTGGGATACACAAGGTACTATCAGTGCCTTGTCTTGAACTATGCATTGATTTCTAGACCACTTTACAATCTACTGATTGTATTCAAGTGGATTGAGGAGTGCCAATGCACTTATGAGGAGCTAAAAAAGGTCTCACCTATTGCACCTATTTTATGAGCCCTTGATTGGAGCAACATTGATGCGTCAAAGTTTGTCGTGGGAGCTATCTTGTGCCAGCCTGGTGAACACAATCTTGACTATCCGGTGAGCTTTGCTAGCAAACAACTTACAAATACAGAGATGAACTACTCCACGACATAGAGGGAAGGCCTAGCCATGGTATTTACTGTAAAGAAGTTTCACCATTATCTTTTAGCTATGCCTTTCACCTTCTTTGTAGACCATCAAGCTTTGCTTTATCTTGTAAATAAACCATGTGCTACAAGACACATAGCTAGGTGGTTGCTTCTAATTTTAGAGTTTGGCTTCTATGTGGTTGTACACAAGGTGTTGAGATATTTGCAATCACACCTACTTCAGTCTCTTTAGATGGAGTAGTGAGGGCTCATGACAAGAATCCCATAAGCACAGTAGGAGGATCTGCTGCATAGACTTTCCTATAAAGCATTGCAATTTTTTCCTTTTCTTTAATGATATGATAGTACTCTTTTCTTTCAGTAAAGTGTCTATGTCATTGTCCACACACAAGATTGTGTTTATGAGTCCAAGTCTCAATCTTGGAACCTAATTCACTTGTGTGACAGTTAGTCTTGTCTGTGTTTATGTCTTCATGAGTTTGGTCTTCATCTTTCAACCTCCATAGCTTCCGCATTGCCATGTCCTAGATCCATATTTCAACATGGTATCACAACCCACTTGGGCATGGCCTAGCTCAATCCAGCTCTCCTCTTTGCTCTTTCAACTCCTCTTCATCTCTAGATAGCTTAGGATGGGTGTATGACTCCATTTTCAACTTCATCTACACTCCCTATCCCTTGTCTACCATAGCCAGATAGAACCTACTATACTTGGAGCTTCTTGATCTCCTTCTACAAGCCACATCTTAAGTCGATTTCTTCTAGGGATATCTTCCCCAGGTCAGGGCACAACCATTCATCACATCACAACTCGGCATTACTCATCACAGTCTCCAGCATTACTTTTTCCCTGATCGTTGTCAGAAATGCGCCAGTTCTGGTCGTACTGTCAATTTCCTTCTATGCGCCACGATACTGACCAAGATCATAGGGTTTTGGAAGCCCATGTCACAAGCTTTCTTACCATAATTTTTGTTTTGAAAATGACCCAACTCATACAGAGCAAAAAGCCAAGGCTACCCAGAAACCCGAACTATAGACTCCATAGCCAAGAGTACTCAAGCTCATCCTTTCCTTCATTTTCTCTCTCTTGACACTTAAATCAGTCCACCGCCACTCCGATGTGACTGAATATTGAAGTTCTATCACATACTCTCACATAAATCATTGAGGAGGGGAGTTCTTGGCAGATTTGCAATCATTTCAAGAATAGTCAAGCATAGTGTCCCTTGACACTTATCTAGTGACTCTTGTCACTCATGTAAGCTTTGTCTTACATCAAATGTGAGATTTTTTTGGGCTATTCTAGCATCAAATCAAGGAGGGGAATACAACATTGAAGATTCTAGAATTTCTTGAAGACTCATTGAAGATTTGAAGATCTCTTAAGCATCTAGCTCCACAAGTATCTCTTGATACTAGTCACTTAGTGCTTTTTGGGCACTTGTGCTTGTTAGCACATTCAAGATAATTTCTTTTGCTACTGAAATTTGAGAGTTTTGGAGCTGATTTGCTATTGTCCCTACAACTCCAATATGGGCAAGGACTCTCCGACAGTTTGCTTTAAGGGGGTCGGGGGTTTCACACCTGGCAGACCCACATCAAGTTTATCCTAATGAAGAAGGGTCTTTGGGCCATCAAAAGTGGCAAAGAAAAGAAGCCTCGTGATGTGGTCCTAGCAGTCACTTGGAAAAATAATGATGATAAGGCTCAGGCTATTATCAAACTAGAGCTAGATGACAGCTATATCCACCATGTGGATAATTGTGATACTTCACATGATACATGGAAGAGACTTGACACTTTGTTTGGTGCATAGTCTAAGTCATCAAAGTATGGTCTCTTGATTGACTTTTTCAAGCTTGGCATGAAGTCCACCACATCACTTGCCACACATCTAAATTACATGGAAGGACTTCTAACCCAACTTATAGGAATCAACCTTAAAATGAAAGAAGATGTTTGCATTGGTATTCTACTTAAAAGTTTGCCTCTTGAATATAATAATGTATCAACAACCTTAATCAATATGCTAAACCCTAAGCTTGTTGATATCCAAGCATCACAGTTAGAGGAGGAAAAGAAGTTAAAAACTAAAGAAGAACCAAGCACCTCTAGAGATGAACAAGCATTATATGTTAGCAATAGGTACAAAGGTAAGAAGGATCAGCTTTTCTGTAATTTTTGCAAAAGGACTAGACACACCGAGAAGTTCTGCCACACTAGAAAGAGGTCCCAAAAGGCCTATCTAATTGCTATTAAATAAGAAGAATACCATGGAGAAAAAGAAGAAGAAGACCATCGGAGAAGGACAAACCTCATCAATCCTTCTATTTTGATGGACATTTTAAGCCTTGTATTGCCTAGCCCTAATGCTTCTAACATAAGGTTGTAAACTCCTTGTACTATAGCCTCTATATACTTTGTGAGGCCCCTGTTACAGCCTTTGCATGCCCACCATTTTTGCGGTATCCACACTTAGCCTTTTCTGTGATAGCCTCTGGTGTTTTGCCATGTTTATGGTGTGCCCACACTTTGTAGGTGTTGCTTTCACTAAAGTCTCTACACACTTTGTACTTCTGGTTGTGATTGAGGAGGGGTGTTGAGATATTTGCAATTACATCCACTTCAATATCTTTAGATAGAGCAGTGAGGGCTCAGGACAAGAATCCCATAAGCACAGTAGGAGGATGTGTTGCCTAGACTTTCCTATAAATTATTGTAGATGATCTACCCAATGCGCACTTGTTTAGCATGTTCAATGAAGAAGACTTGTTCATGGCGGCAGACTTAATGCCATATTGGGTAGATGACATAGTCCAAATCTTGGATCGTGGATTACATGAGTGACCTATTGAAAAGGCCGGGCTAAAGTGCCTTGTCCTTAAGATTCAACTCTATCAGTTAATTGTCAGCCAGCTCTATAGATTGGGACCGGATGGGTTATTGTGAATATGCATGTGTGAGTACGAAATGCAAGATGTGCTGATTGAAGCACATGCTGGAATCATTAAAGGACACTTCAACAGAGATACTACGACCCCTAAGGTGCTAGAATCTCAACTGCGGTGGCCCACCCTATTCCATGATGCTGCCAAATTTGTAAAGCATTGTGATGAGTGCCAAAGGACCAACGCCCATGTTTGCAAAGATAAGATGGAGTTGACCCCATCATAGCACAACAATCCTTTGAAAAATGGGGAATCATATTCATTAGGCCAATTAGTCTTGTGGCACAGTAATCCCAAGCCAAGTACATCATAGTACCCATCACCACTGACTATCTCACAAAATGGGCCAAAGCTCAAGCCACCAAGAGGAATGACGCTAGGACTATGACTAAGTTCCTTTGGGAGCAGGTGATCTCACGATTCAGCTACCCCATCGAGCTAGTTAGTGACCAAGGCACACACTTCATTAATGAAGTGATTGCTCATTTGCTATCCACATTCCTGATCGTCCATAGGAAATCATCACCTTACTACGATCAAGCCAACAGTTAGGCTGAATCCACAAACAAAATCCTAGTGAATTTCTTGACTAAAGTGGTCTCTGTCTCGTGCAAGTATTGGGATAACAAGTTCATGGTGGTAGTGCTATGGGCCTATAGGATGGCCTATAAGACAGAAGTGGGGCAAACACCCTTCAAACTAACCGACTATGGGATGGAAGCGATCTTGCCTGTTGAGTTTAACTTTCCAAGAATAGCAGTGCAAGAGAGATGGGATGGGAAGGGGGCATGGACAGAATGCCTAGTAGAGCTAGAATGTATTTCTATGACTTGGCTCTTAGCTATCCATGAGCTAGTCTGTGGCCCACCTCTATTTTGATCAAATCCTAATTGAGGAAGAACTACATATTGCTAGCAGAATGAACCCCAATGACTTCCTAACTAATGTCTTGACCTACATTAGACACATAGGAATTTGACCTGACGACATGTACTGACATGCTCATTTGGAGTATAACCCACACTTCTATGCTTGGCTCATGCAAAATTGAAGCACCACAGCATGCAATTAATGCCCTTAACCCTTCATCTTCCAATCCTAGGAAGGATTCACATCATTCTCAAGGGGAGGGGGTAAGGTGGAAAAGAAGACATGTCTTAACATCTCAACTGAATTTTAAAAGCTAAAAAGATGGATGAAGGTCAACTTATGATCAATGAAAAATTCAGGAATATTTGTTGGAATGTGTGGACTACTTGAAGCAAAAGTTTTCATTATAGACTCAAGCATTTCACCTTTTTATAGCTTGCATTCATTATCTACTTATCTTGTCAAGAGTTGTCTCAAGAAAACTAATGGTGAGATGTGATGTCCTTATAGGAATCCCACATGGCAGGTCAAGACAAAGGAAGAAAACTTCCATTTATGGAAGAAGAGCAAGCAAAGTACTGCCTAACATGGTAGAAATAAGGGCCTAAAACCAGTTTAAGTTCAAGAACATCATAAACTTGGAAGACATGTTCATGGAAGAACAGGCTATGAAGCAGATTGTCAACCAATGCAACTTGAGAAAGTAAGTAGAGAAGGTTAGACAAGCTATGGATTACAACAAGTGTGTGGAATTTCTACAAAATTTTGATGCTAACAGGAACCATGGCATTGTAATAGTGAGAGAAGGAGAAGAAACCCACAGGTCCGAAGTTGAACTAAGCCCTGAAATGGCAAAAAGAGCACTGGGCTTGGTCAACAAAATTGAGAGGCAACCTAAAAGAGATGTCTACAGCATGCTAGGAATGGACAATGCCCTAGTCCACACCAACGATGGAGTCAATCTAGCCGACATTCCAAACCCTGAGGTGGGTGTGGGCAAAGACAATCCATGTTCTGTTCTCCAATCCATAGGTACAATGCTTTAATGAGAAGAATTAGAGTGCCATTGCTAGAGAGCCTCATAGCCAAGTTCTTAGATGAAGTGATTTGGAACACCTATGTCTGAAAAACCATTGAAGCTTCAATAAAGACACTAGCCACCACAAACGCAAGACCAACAGGCAAGGAGTCCTTAGCTTCCATAGTAGTAGGGAAGGTACGAAAGAAACTAGAGGCTGTTGGAGACATAGAAAACCTTCAAGTAGTGGAAGAGACTCCATAGCGCTCCCATGCCCATGAGTCACCAGCTCAATCACCACCACTATAGGTACAAACTCCAATCTCCTTCTCCACAGGGAACCTAAAAGACAAAGAAGGAATAAGGGTGCAAAGAGAAGAAATTGAGAAAGCTACAAGGAAGAGAAAGTAGCTAGAGGAGTCAAAGAAGCTAGAGGATGGAAAAAGGAAGATGCAGGAGAGGAAGAGAATGATTAGCTAAAGAAAATTGAAGAAGGATCTCAAAAAGTAGAGAAGGAAAGAAAGAGGAAGCAACTAGAGGAGGAGGAGAGGTTGATAAGAGAAGATGATGAGAAATTGGCCCTAGCCATGAGGCTGTCAATTGAAGATGCTTCCTGCCCTCGAGAGCCAACAAAGAGAAGCCCAAGAGAAGAACCAAGAATAAGCACCACTGTAGAAGAGAGGGCTCAAGAACCCGTCATGGTAGGGAAGGGAAAGGACCTACTACACCCACCATTTCTAGCCTTGACTGTCACACCTACCGCCACTCTAGAGACCTCTAAAGTCCAAGTGGACCAAAGCAATGTGGTGGCGTGGGTGCAATGCTTGCTAAGCTTAAAGACGCTAGGCTCAGTGCCCAGTCATGGAGCTCTTGTATTAGGGGCAAAGAGGTTGGCTGCAAGGGACACTGATCTAGAAAGGATCCAAAGAAGCCCAAAGTAGAAACATCATCGACATCCATGCCGCTAGCCTTGCCACCAGCAGCTAATTACGATGAATATGTACAAGAACTCCAACGATGTCTAGAAAAGATGAAAGAGGAATTAAAGGTCGCTATGGTAGAGTTGGAGATTGAAAAAGAGGCATTTGTTGCCTATCACCTCAAACCGATGAAGCAGGTGACTGTTTATCAGAGGCAGTTGAAGGACCTTAAGAAGGAGTTAGAAGCAAAGAAGGAGGTGGAGGTGAGAAAAGAAGAAAAAGGCACACAAGAACTCCTATTGCAAAGGATAGAAGGGTAGGCTGGGAAGCTCTAGTTGGAGAAGGTAGAGGAGGAAACGAGCTTGGAAATAGATTTTTCAAGCCTCATGCAGGGACAAAAGGACATGGAAGAGGTCCTTTAGCAACTAAAGAAGACTGCGGATGAGCTCACAGAGGAGTTGAAAATAGTGAAGACTCAAGCTCATGCACAATACCATAATGAGAAAAAGCAAAAAGAGCTACTACTGAAAGAACTGCAAGAGGCCAAGGCATAAAAGGATGAGGTGTCTACTCAAAAGCTATTAGAGGCGGAAAACTAACTCCTTGAGACCCTCCAAGAGCAAGAAAGACTACAAGAAGAGTTGAATCGCCATAAACAAGACAAGGTGAAAATGCTTGACATCTAGAAAGAATAAGAAGAAGTAATGGTGACATTATCAAGAGAGTTGTGGGACGATAGTCAAGGAAGGATAGAAGAGAAGGCCAAGGCCTATGAGAGAAATCTTGGAAGTGTCAGAGACCTGGCCAACCACCTTGCTCTAGCAGCAGAAAGTGGAAGGACCATGGCAAAGGCAAGGGATGAAGCAGCAAAGGCAGGGCTAGAGGTCCAATAATAGGCCTTCTTAAATATTATGCTTCATGTAACTGAGGTAGGAGAAGAGGACGATGTAGAGGGCCTAAAGAAGAAACTGAAAATCACAAGAAGAGCCATAAAGTATGGGCTCCAAGAACACACCCTCAGAACCAACTCAAGCCTAAGTCTAAAACAACAAAGGCAGATTCTACTACAAGTAGGGCTCTCTCGAGAAGACTTAGAGTAGATGGGAATTGGAGAACAAGGACAGTAGGAACAGCTGGCCACAACCACCCAAGCAGAACCATCAATTGAGGAAGGCCCAAATTTGGAGCTGCTTGACGACCCCAAAGGTCAGTTTGTTGAACAAAGCTCACCCCTGCCTCCATCAACAAAAGTAGAAGGCCTAGAAGAAGACCCAACCACCTTAGAAAGAATAATTGGGGAAAAAAGAAAACGTAGGAAATTAGCCAATCTCATAAGGAGAAAATTTAGTGCCAGGCCACAAGCAACACTCGATGTCCAAATGCTACAAATTGACAAACAACTACCAATCAACTGGGCACAAGGGTTAGAATCACTAGGAGCAATGGGAGAATAGGTGCACGCCATTTGAATTCAAATTCTTCTACCCTGATGCTTTGAATAAGGTGCTACCTGCACAAGTGAATGAAGGGGCCATACAGATCTCCAAGAGGCTAGGAAAGAGGTGGCAATATGAGAGAGACGAAAATCCCACATTGTGGAGAAGATAACATGCCCAATACTGGGAGGATAAGGTGATGGAGGAACCAAGAAAAGTCAAAGGCTACGAGTCCTAGCCTTAATGGCACTGAAAGATTTGGGACAACAATTTTGAGGCATGGATGGCCTTTTGGAATACTCTCCCATAGGAAAGGAATGACCCACCTACATGGCTTACCCGAGGTGCCACGATGTGGATTTTGACTAAGGGAAGCATGGTAGGTACAACTTCCCCTTGATATATAATGGCAACACCTCTAGCCTTGAAGAAAGCCTCATTTTTTGAGGCCAAGACCTTAGACCTTCCATCACTCACTTCCTAGATGAGTTTATAGCATGCCCTAACCCCACCTTCCTTACCACCTGTAATTACCTCTGTCTCTTGTGAATCCTATTAAAATAGAAGCCACTACCACAGGAAGAGCGCCTGCCACCACTCTACTTTGACATCAATGCTAGAATAGATAGCCGTGCAATGACTCGCCTCATGCTGAGAGGGCCGCTCTCTTACAACATTTTGCATAAGTCTCTTAGAAGATATGAGTGATAGTAGGTTCTTGAAGTGTAACCACCATTTCCTCTCTACTACCCCACTCAATGTAAGGATTAATAAGAAGGACTACATGCTAAGCCCTACATTCCTTAGCAAATCCCTTTTAGGCCCCCTCATGAAGCTTCTAAAGAGCATGAGAATGACACCTAGCTTGTCTCATCCTACTTGTACCAAAAATAGCCTTAATTGAAACTTTTGTATGCGAATTACTCCAAAGTCACCAAAATAGCCTCCAACAATGACTCAAGTTAATGAACACTAGGAAAGGATCCTCCACTATCTATAACTCTATACACTTTTTTGACTAGTTAAAGAAGACTAGTGGGCTTAAAATGTTGTATAATGTTATTTACAAGAATTTGGGAATCTATGAAAGAAAGTTCTAGGTGGAGAATAAAAGGGGTAAGATACAAAACTATAATACTACCGATTGAAATGATCTAGAGATGAGATTGATTGGTGTATGTGAAAAGAGAGAGAAATATAATAGAAGAGGAGAGAGAACAAATAAGAAAGATAATGTGCCATGGAACCTCGAAATGAGTGAGAATTATAGATGTATCGATTTCCATAGAGAGAGAGATATAAATGAAGGAACCATTATGTTGGATGATGGTTCCTTCTTATACCTATTTACACTCAAGCCATCTAAGCTTCAAAGTGTATGTATTGTGATATTTAAGTGCATGCTTAAATTCATCCATCAAAATTATTTCTTTTGTGATGCAAATATTAGCCCCCCACATAAATCTTTGTAATGTCCAAATGCAACTATCCTCCTACTTGTACCAAAAATAGCCTTAATTGAAACTTTTGTATGCTAATTACTCCAAAGTCACCAAAATAGCCTCCAACAATGACTCAAGTTAATGAACACTAGGAAAGGATCCTCCACTATCTATAACTCCATACACTTTTTTGACTAGTTAAAGAAGACTAGTGGGCTTAAAATGTTGTATAATGTTATTTACAAGAATTTGGGAATCTATGAAAGAAAGTTCTAGGTGAAGTATAAAAGGGGTAAGATACAAAACTGTAATACTACCGATTGAAATGATCTAGGGATGAGATTGATTGGTGTATGTGAAAAGAGAGAGAAATATAATAGAAGAGGAGAGAGAATAAAGAAGAAAGATAATGTGCCATGGAACCTCGAAATGAGTGAGAATTATAGATGTATCGATTTCCATAGAGAGAGATATATAAATGAAGGAACCATTATGTTGGATGATGGTTCCTTCTTATACCTATTTACACTCAAGCCATCTAAGCTTCAAAGTGTATGTATTGTGATATTTAAGTGCATGTTCAAATTCATCCATCAAAATGATTTCTTTTGTGATGCAAATATTAGCCCCCCACATAAATCTTTGTAATGTCCAAATGCAACTATCCCTCATGCAAAAATCTAAGCTCTTGGTTTTCTCCAAGAATTCATTGACACTAAAAGAAAAATAATTTTTTATAATAAGTATTTAGTTGACATTGGAAAAGAGAACATAAAGTACTAATTCAATCATTGAACAATTCATTAAACAGTACACATCAGGATTGTGAACGTTTTGTCCCTATGTTCTCAACTATCATCTTGGCCATTGTTGACTACTTCCATATCAAAGAGTAATAAGGTTCATGTTATCAAAATCATAGGAATAAATACATGAAAATAAGATGATGACTTAATTGATTTTTGTGGATTCTCAATATTATTTAATTATCACATGGTTGTAGCTTGTCACGTGTAGGCTTGCATATAACACTAGTTGCTAATGTTTAGTAGTTAAATGGCAGGGGCTAATGTGATTTGTGCTTGGTGCAGCACATTATTTTGAAAAATGTTATTTTGTCAAAGAGCACTTAATACAGTGCATAAGGGATATTTATTGGGTGCTTGAATAGTGCAAAATTACTTTATTCTAGATGCATACTCCTCAGCATGATGGTTGTATGTGCATAAGTGCTAGTGACTATTTGCAGAATATTTTATAAAGTCTTGGAATTATTATTTTATCAATGTATATATTGACTACATTAGGATTGATATTTTAGAACTTACCTTTAGGAAAAATAATTTACTTTAGAGAAAAGAATTGGAAAATATGAGCTGTTGTGCAAGGAAGGCAAATATGTGGTCTATTTCTAGGATGTCTTTTGTATTTTGAGCACCAAGAGAATAAAATTAAATAAATAAATGCAAGGGGATGTGGTCACCCATGCATGGGGGGATGATTGTACCCAATTGGTCTCTCATGCACTCTTCTAGGTCAATTCTCTTCCTTGGCAATTAGTTGTTTATGATTTTTTTTCAATTTTTGGCAAAGCTATTGTGAATTCTTCTAATAGTTCAAGTTTACAACTACATATAGTAATGTAATAATTTTTTGCCAATGTATTCAAATTTAACAATGATATTACCTTTCGCTTCATTATTTCCTTAGTCCTAGATATATCATGGCATCTTCTTAACCTTATACAAATGTGAAGTGGAGGGCATATTGACAAATCTTAAGCGTGGACCCCTTTCTACGCATATCATGAAAATGTCTTTGGCATGAACATGTCAATTCCAATGTCCTCTTTTCCCTCCTCCTTTATGGCTATCTTGAAGATTGTATTTACTAAAATAGCCTATGAAACCATGAGAACATAATATGATTTACCATATTCATCAAGAGTTATTCACATTTCTTACATTTCTATAGGTGTGTTTTGTTAGATGAATATTCTCACAATGGCCCTCCATAAAGAAGAGTACATGCCACTAGCACATATGTATCTACTCAATGTATAATAGACTCTAGCATATCACCCTATTAGTGACTTGTCAATGCACAAAACCTACTATATGAAGCAAGATTAAGGATTCATTTGGTGTGTTTAATTGAATAAATAAACCAACTAGGTCATATTTAAAGTTAAAATACTTGCACATAACTCACATGGATGTCTCATTCAACTATGGCTCCTTACTTGCTCAAGGTTCATAGTGACTCCACTGCAGATATCTACAATTCCTTTTCTTCAAACTAAAGTTTCAACATATATCCTTGATAAACAAATTCCATGAAATTAACTTAGCTTAGACTGAATTAAAATGACAAGAAAATCAAGAAACAACAAGTGAGGCAACTAATCATAGCAATGCCATAGTTGGAAATGAATTAAGACTATAGCTTAATGTAGCTATAGCTAGGTTGAATCAAAGTACAACGAGAATCATGAATGAGAGGATATTGCAAGAAATCCACCTCTTACTAAAGTGGTCATTAAGAATTCATCCTCAACATTGGTAGGAAAAACAAGAACCCTCCAGCTTCAAGAAAATCGAAAAGTTTACAAATGTGCTAAAAAAGATGCCATTACAATGGCATCTTTACAATGGCGCACTCTTGCCTTTTATACTCCAGGCCCCAATTAAGCTAATTCTCCTAAACTAAAGGGTACAAGATTTGTTTTATTACAATACATCCCTACCCAAAAGTTTTGTCCTCAAATCTTGAAGACAAAAAAGATAAATGAATGGTAGAAATGAATAGAGAAAATCCAATGCTGAAGTAGCCTTGTAGAAGCATCATCAAGATGTTGAATAGTCAATTTCTAAACTTGTCTGGAATAGGGTAGTTGTAGAAAATCGCCCACAACTTTGGATAGACATGTTAGATTGGCATCTACAAGGTATAGAAAGGAAGCATACGTCAATAGGTACCCATCCATGTCTTCAAAATACAATTTTGACATTAGTAGGTCAATTATTTTGTATACAAAAATTGTATACAACAAGTTGTCCCCTATTTAGTGAGCTAGTATCCTGTTGGAGAGAAGCCATGGAAATTATTCCAAATATGAAACATGTTGCAATAATATTATTCTATATATAAACCCTTAAATTTAATAAGATATTCCATTTACTGAGCTAGTATCTTGTTGGAGAGAAGCCATGGAAATTATTCCAAATATGAAACATGTTGCAATAATATTCTTCTATATATAAACCCTTACATTTAATAAGATATTCCATGATTATATAATTCAATAGAAATTTCTCCCACTTGCCAACAATCCTCTTGGATTCATAAATGATTGACCCATCCTCATCAAGGGGAGGCACTTCTTCAAGAACTTGAATATCAAGACATGTAACATGCATCCAGACACATTTTAGCTGGCCATTGAGAGATGAATCTAAGTGACACCACCTAGCACTCCCATGAAATGTTACAGGGTTTTTCGCCCAGGGTTTCTTGAGTCTGCCTCGCAATGGAATGTTCCCGGCTGTCGATGAACCCACTAGGATCAACGTGAAATCTGGGTTCCTAGTGGTCAAAGTCTCCTGACAACATTCTAGCATTGGGTCCTGAACATGGTACTTTTCACAGAGATACCCAATCCAAAGTAGATCCATGCCGCACTTGGTTCAAAGAGAATGGGAAACAAGAGGGATGCGCCACTCAACCTATCTACCCGTAGGGCATAGTCCCATTCCGGTCCCCTAAAACAGCATGAATCAGGGTTCTAACCTAACAATACCTAAAGGTCGATGACAGTTAAACCTTGTGAGAAGCCTCCCAATTCTTTGCAGCCTACCGTAGAATAGACCTGTCGAGGATTCCGCCCACCACTTCCCTCAATAGACATTCCTTAGTTAATTAGGTCCTATCACATTCATGTGTGACATTTAAAATCAGCTTCCTTAATTAAGCCTTTTAGGGAACAAGGTTCATTCGCATAATTTATAGCACAGACACGAAAATATTGCAAACAGTCCTTTTGACAAGAAAGTTCCTTAACTTATCTTCAAGTTAATCTTTTTCTACTGCACATACATGAGAAATTATGTATCCCTTCTGCCCTGCAGAAGTACCTGGTCCAAATCACATGGCACCATAATTTCCATCCTTTATCTAGAATTAGGATCTTCCAATGTCATAGACATTGGGGCCACAGAGGTCCTCAACTCCGTTCCAGATGGGCAAGGGGTGTCCAGAGCTCCACCTGGCCCACAAGCTACATATGAGTGAAACACCATTTCCGTAGTTGGCCTTTTCACCACTGGAACTTCGGCCCATGAATCGAGCAGTGCTCTTCTCGGGTTGATCCGTGGTGCAATCTTGGAGATGATCCACCCATGCAAAATATCCTTCCTTAATTAGACTAGTTAAGAATCAAGCACAAACAAGGCATTCATCCCTAATATCATCTTTCAAAAAACATTCATTCATCCCTCTAGCAACTTGTCATCACAGACCCTTGCCATGAGTTAACTATAAATCACAAGTACTTGGAATAATCATCCAAACGATAAACGAACAAGTAATTGAATGTAAAAGCATTTAGGACGTTGCTTAATCAACCAACAAAACCAATTGCATTTTTCCAAACAATGCAAGAATAGACGCGATAACAATTCCATCGCATATTTGCTCTCCCCCTTGGGATCTAAGAGTAATTCCATGTAAAATTTACTTAACACTACCTTCCTTCAACTAAGGCATATGTTAAAGTCTCATACAACTGTGCAAAATATAAGTCCTATTGATCACTTACATTGATCAACAACCCAACATTCTTTCCAACAAGTATAACAGTATTAGCCTTTCCTTTGGCTTAGGGTTTCCTATTCCTTGAGCTCTCTACTTGCCTTTGAGGCCTAGAGCTATTGTTTACATCTAGCCCAACCCCGAATAGGATTGATAAACATGGTAGCTATCAGACGGATCTCAAGGCATCTTAGTTTTAACCCTTATGATTAATTTCTTGTACTAGCTCTTAGTCAAGCCATGAGGCAAACAGGAAATTATTCTCATATATCAAACGTGTTATAGGCATTGTAACATTTCCCTCCCTCCCACCGTATGACCCCCCCTAATTAAAAAAAATTATAAAAAATAAAAGAATAATGACCTCCCTTTTTATTATTTTTCCTCACGCCGCCAGCATGGCAAATGCAGGGGGGGCTGTCGCATGTTGACGGAGAGAGAGGGGGGACTACCGAGGATGTCGAGCATGCATGGGGGGTCCGAGTGCTTGGGGTCTGAGTCATCAGACTACTATGTTTGATTTGGATGGACCAATCAAGGTGGTCCAAGTTTGGAGACTTAAATAGATGAGTATATTCAAATGAAGAAGTGGTCCGAGTGTCCGAGTCTGGTGACTTGGACGAATAAGGGTGTTGGAATGGAAAGTTAGATGGTCCAATTAGGGTAATCAAACCCTGTAGTACGTGTCCAATTGCAGCAGTGGGTCACAGAACAATGAATAATCTTAAAAAATCCTACACATGCCTGGCTAATGATTAGAACTGGGGTGTTGACACTAATCAACAAGCATCAAACAACATCCATAGCATACCTAGAGGGCCAAAACACACTGCGATGAAGATCACCAAGCAAAATCTCCCCTCTTGCATGTAACTCTCTCAAGCTCTCTCTCTCACTCTCAAATGAGAAAATGAGCTCTTCCACCTATTCTTGGCCTATTAAAGCCCTTCTCTACTTAGTTATGATCTTCCCCCTTTCTTCCTTTTGATGCATTACACATTAGAGCTCTTTTTCTCTATTTGGCATCTTCAGAAACCCTACTATGTATAACCTTATTGTCCTTGTTTTTTCTTTATCCCAATGCATTCAAATCACAACCAAATGCCTACACTAATCCAACCTACTCATCTAAACCCAAAAAATCAAAAAACTTACTTGCTCGGGAGATCAAATGCCTCTTCAAACTCCCTCGCATCCTACCTATCTACTTGAAGCACCAGTTCAGGGAAAACCCTACTTCAATGCTCGATTCGGAGCGTGCAAGCACTCAAATATTGAATCCATTGTCTCAACAACAGAACCAAAATGTGGGAGCTCACACTTGACCACCAAGACCCATGGACTGCTTATTGCTTCAAGCATTTCAAGTGAAGTGCAATGGCTACCTCTCACATAGCCGTACGTGCTCTCATACCTACAAGTGTAGTGAGCTTACCTTCATGCTCAATTGAGTTGCCTCCTCCCTCAAGCACTTTTGTAGCTTTACGATCCAAGTACAAGCTTCAAGTGAGATTGATCCTCAAGCTCCAATCTCCATGCTGCATTTTCGTACACACGAGACAAGAGAAGAGAAGAAAAGAGGGGAAGATGGAGGCTTCTCCACCATGGTCCCTCACCCTCACACTCCCACACTCCCCCTCTCTGAAGCACAAGCATAAGCAAGCAAGAGCAAGAAGAAGAGGAGAGCTAATTTTGCCCATACATATGAATGAGCTTCTCTATTCACTTTTTGGCTTTTATACATGCCTTGATCCCTTTTGGGCACCCATCCCTTTTTTACATGACCGACTGTTAAGCCTAGGTCCTTTTTTCCTATTCCCTTCTATTTACATTGTGGCTTTACCCATGCCCGTCTACTCTTCACAAATTACACAAGAGCGAGCCTAGCACCGTTTTAAAAAGATTTAGGAGTGCCTTTGCATTTTAAAATGTGCATCTTCCATTTTTGCACTTGGCTTGTGTTTTTAAGGTATCTTTGCGCATTTGGCCCTTTTTCCTCTTATTTCTGCTGTCTGGCTACCTTTTTCCACTTTGTCTTCTATTTTAAAATTTTCTTTTGCTTCTGTTTTATTTTTTTCATTTCTTACACTGGGGTTAACAAAAGGGCAAAGATAAGATGGTATGTAAACTCAAGAGAAGTTTTTATGGGTTGAAACAGGCACCTCAAGAATGGTATCACAAGTTTGATACATTCATGCAGTCTTAGGAATTTCATAAGAGTCAAGTGGATCATTGCTTATACATCAAGAAGGAAACATATGGAAACCTAGTTATCTTAGTCTTGTATGTCGATGACATGCTGATTGCAAGCAGGGATGTTCATGCCTTGGGCTCTCTAAAGCAAAGCCTACATGGCAACCTTCACATGAAGGATCTTGGTGATGAAAATCATATTCTTAGAATGCAAATACTCAAGGATAGATCAAAGGGGCTTCTCTATCTATCCCAACAGGAGCATGTATCCAAAATTTTGGAGTGTTTCAATATGGAGGGGGAAAAGCAATTGGTGTTCCATTGCCTCCATATGTGAAACTCAGTGCAGAGGACAACCCTACATCTAATGATGAGAAGGCTGAAATGACCAAGATTCTATATGCTTTAGCTATTGGTAGCTTGATGTATGCTATGGTTGCTACACATCCTGACATTACCTTTGCAGTGGGAGTGGTTAGCAGGTACATGAAAAACCTTGGAAAGAAGAATTGGGAAGCAGTGAAAGATATCATGGGATACCTCAAGGGCACAAAGGATTTGTGCATCTACTTTGGAAAGCAGAAGGTATCTATCGTTGGCTTTATAGATGTAGACTATGTTGGATATGAGAATGCAAGAAGTCTACTTCAGGATATGTATTTACCTTCATAGGGGAATCATTATTTTGGATATCTAGGCTATAGAAGTGTGTAGCATTGTCTATTACAAAGGCAAAGTATGTGGCTACCACTAAGGCATGCAAAGAGGCCTTATGGCTTTCACACTTGTTTAGAGAGCTTAGTATTACATAGGTTCTTGTTCTCCACTATGATAGTCAGAGTGCTATCATGTTCACATGGAATCTTGTCTTTGATGCAAAGCCAAAGAACATATAGGTGAAGTATCATTTCATCAGGGAAGTACTTTACAGCAAGAGCATTGATCTAGTCAAGGTACATATCGATGATGACCCTATAGACCTTCTCAGTCTTCCAGTAGAGTGGTTTGCTAATTGTCAATAGATTATGGGAGTTGGATAGGTATATGTTTTCATCTTTGTACATACTTAGACTTAGCTAATTCTTTTCCTCTACCTTTAGGCACATTGCCTTGGGGGAGGTTGTTGGGAATAAAGAGCCACGGTGCTTGTGCTTGCCCATTAGAGCGCTATACTATGTCACACACACATATATATACCTATCTAAAACCTTAGCAGTACAATCTTTGTACCCACACATACTAGATCATTGTTCTCTCTCAACCTACATTGTTGCATCTATCGAAGCTTCATATTTCGTGGTCTGTGCACTTCAGAAAGACTAAAGCTATTGGGAATGCTATCACAGCTTCTCAAGTTGATGAAAATAGAAATGTATCTGAAAAGGAATAGGAGACCTAGGGCATGTAATTAGAAGCATTGTTGGAGAGCTAACACAAAGCCACAATGGGTTCCCAAAGCATTGATGCATGCTCAAGGGTTTTATGTGGGAAATTGTTGGATTTGGTTGCCAAAACTACATACAAAGCCACCTCACCCATTGACCATAGCCCAAAGTCCATCAAAATCTAAGAGAAACTGAAAGAGACCTAAATGTAGCTCTAGGTCAAGGACCAAGATAGTAAGGCATAGCCTAATTATTATCCTATGGTTGTATTAAGTAATTGTATGAGAGGTTGTGTAAAATGTCCTAAAGGTCAAAGTTTCTATCACTTTCTAAGATAATTGGAAAAGTGGACGGTTGAGAAGATAAAATGAGAATAATGAAGAAGGCTTAAGCCTCCACATCCATGTCTCAACCACCTTTTGCTGTGCATCCCCATTGCATCTATCATCGATTTTCAATTGGTATCAAAGCCCCAAATTTTGAAATTTGCATTAAAAATTTCAAGTCCTTGGCATGACTAGGTTCGCAGGTTTTGGTGGGGTTATTACAAGTGGACAAATCAAGCAGAGTAGGGTGCCACACCCCAATATAAAGAAAGGGAATGTAGTCTATGAGGAGTGGCAAGACTCAACACGAATGACAAATGGAGCTATTGGGTGGTGGTGCAAAAGATCATGTTTCTTCTGTTAAAATATGCAGGATTTAGAGCATGGCAAATGAGGAAGCTATGGAGGTTGGAAGAGAAAGAGTGAGTTCATGAAGACACTGACATGACTAACTCTTACACAAGTGAATTAGGTTCCAAGATGGAAGCTTGGAATCATAAAAACAATCTTGTGTATTGACTGACAATGACATAGAGACTTTACTGAAGGATAAAAGTACTATGACATTGCATTAGAAAAGTGAGCAAGTACAATGCTTTTATAGAAAATTGGATGGTAGCACTTCTCCAAACTCCTACTGTGCATATGGGATTCTAGTCCTAAGCCCTCATTGCTCCTTCTAAAGAGATTGAAGTAGGTGTGATTGCAAACATCTCAACACCCCTCCTCAATCACAACTAGAAGTACAAAGTGTGTAGAGGATTTAGTGAGAGCAACGCCTGCAAAGTGTGGGCACACCATAGACATGGCAAAACACCAGAGGCTATTATTGCAGAAAAGGCTAAGTATGGATACCAAAAATATGGTGGACATCCAAAGGTTGTAACAGGGGCCTCAAAAAGTGTACAAAGGCTGTAGTACAAGGATACATGAGGAGTTTACAAGTTTATGTCCAAAGCATTAGAGCTAGGCAATACAAGGCTATAAAAGTCTATCCAAATAGAAGGACTGATGAGGTTTATCCTTCTCCTGGTCTTCTTCTTCTTCTTCTTCTTCTTCTTATTCTTCTTCTTATTCTTCTTCTTTTGCTCCATGTTCTTCTTCTTCTTTAATAGCAACTAGATAGGCCTTTTGGGACCTCTTTCTGGTGTGGTTGAACTTCTCAATGTGTCCAGTCCTTTTGCACAAGTCACAGAAAAGCTGATCCTTCTTGCCTTTGTATCTATTGCCAACATATAATTCTTGTTCATCTCTAGAGATGCATGGTTTTTTCTTAGTTTTTAGCTTCTTTTCCTCCTCTAATAGTGATGCCTGGATATCAACAAGCTTAGGGTTTGGCATTTTGATTAGAGTTGTTGATACATGATTATATTCATGAGGCGAACTTTTAAGTAGAACACCAATGCAGACATCTTCTTCCATTTTAATGTTGATTCCTGCAAGCTGGGTTAGAAGTCCTTCCATGTAATTTAAACGTGTGGCAATTGATGTGTTGGACTTCATTTCAAGCCTGAAAATTTCAATTAAGAGACCATACTTTGATGACTTAGACTGTGCACCAAACAAAGTGTCAAGTCTCTTCCATGTATCCTGTGAAGTATCACAATTATCCACATGGTGGAGTTCTAGTTTGATAATGGCATGAGCCTTATCATCATTCTTTTGCCAAGTGGTTGCAGGGTCTGCATCAGGAGGCTTCTTCTCTTTTCCAATGGTAGTGGCCTAGAGGCCCTTCTTCATTAGGATGATTTTGATGCGGGTTTGCCCAGGTGTGAAACCTGACTCCTTTGAAGTTGGCTATTGGAGAGTCTTTTCCCATGTTGGATTTGTAGGGATAGCAGAAAATCAACTCTAGAATTCTCAGATTTTATCAGTGGAAGAGCAGATTACATTGTGTCAACTAACATAAGTAATGACAGTGTGAAAACACACTATGTAAAGATTATGTTTGAGTTGATGTCAAACTTGAATCTTCTTAGTTTGGGGTCATTGATCCTTCTTCAATCTTTCTAGGTCCTTTCCCTTCTTGATTTGATGCTGGGATAGTAGATCAGAGTGGCAATGGGTTGCACTAGGTGGCATGAGAGAGAAAATGATGAGATTTTTGAGCTTAGGTGAAAATGGCTATGGAGTCACAAGTAGGGTTTTGGGGGGCATCTTGATTTTTCTGACATTCTAGGAGCTATAGTTGATAAATTTTAAAACTTTTTATATGGAAATGAATCTTTATTGATGGGCATCAAAAGCCCTATGGTGATCATCAATATCGCAGACTATAGTTGCAAAATCAGTGGTACGAATGGCAGCATGCGCATTCTAGGTAGCAATGATATGCAAGAACGATAATGTTGGGCTCAACGACAAGTAATGTTGAGGTTTGATGGGCCAAGGAGGATTGCCTTGAGTTGAAGAATGATCCTCAAGAAGAAAGCAAGAGGAGATATTGCTTGGATGGAGAAATCCAACTCCTCCAAGTGAGCAGGGTCCTGTCTGGCTATGGCAGCCATTGAAGCTTCACTAAAGGTAGAGTGAAAATTGGAACCATGAGTTTACTTGAGGTTAGGAGAAACTGGAAGAGTAGAGAGAAGAGATGGATTGAGCTAAGGCCATGCTCAACTAAGCTCTAATACCATGTTAAAATATGCGGGATCTAGAGCATGTCAGATGCGGAAGCTATGGAGGTTGGAAGAGAAAGAGTGAATTCATGAAGACACTAACATGACTGGCTGTTACACACATGAACTAGGTTCCAAGATGGAAGATTGGACTCATAAACAAAGTCTTGTGTATTGACTGACAATGACATATAGACTTTACTGAAGGACAAAAGTACTATGACATTGCATTAGAAAAGAGAGCAAGTACAATGCTTTATAGGAAACTGGATGGTAGCACTTCTCCTACTGTGCATATGGGATTCTAGTCCTAAGCCCTCACTGCTCCTTCCAAAGAGATTGAAGTAGGTGTGATTGCAAATATCTCAAATCTTCTTCTCCTCCTCCACATGACCGGCTGAGGAAATGCACATGAAGGTGCAAGGTGAGGGTCACCATCATGGAGGCTGTAGTCATCGCGAGCCCTACAATTGAACATCATCAAGGTTGAAAGCATAAAGAGAGAGCTCATGCTGGGTCGAGGTGTCTTGCTCCTTCCTCATGAATAGCATGAATGGCCGCCACTAGCTCATGCTATTGATTTCATTTTTTAAGAGAAGAAAGGCTTATTAAGCCTGAAACACTAAAGCTTATACTCCCTTCACAATTATCTTGTGTTCACATTGGTACTTGGAGGAATTGGCTATTTTGTGGAGGTGCTTTCACATTGGAAGGAAGACATGAACTGGAAATGTTGAGAATTGGTTCATTGATAGAAGGTTCACACTATACGTAGAGAGAACTAACTGTTTTGGAGGCCTACAAGGCCGGTTTCATGCCATTTTTAGGTGCCATTTTAGAGGCAAAAAATTTCCTCTTTTTTTTGGAAACTTTTGTGCAACTTCAACTTGACTAAGACTTCATTTTTGCCACAAAAAAATGTAGAAAAATAGCAAGGACATTGGTCAATTTTAAGCCCGCATTTGATGCTTTTTGGGTCATATGAGCATTGTTTGAGCTCCGTTTTGGATGTTTCTTGCTGGATAGCCAATGTATATTGTATGGGAATCATGTATGAATGTATACGATAGTATCATGTGCAATAGCCATTCTCTTGGAAGGGAACTTACATGTATTTTTGACCTATTTTTGGTGCATTTTTTGTCTCGGGTTGACCATTTGAGGTAGAGTGGACTGGTTCATGCTGTTGAATGCTTGATTGGGGCAACACATACTACTAGTTTTTTTAAATTGCAGCTATCAAAATATTAGACACAGCTCAAATTACTCATATTGTTGAGATAAACTGACCAAGGGTAACCATAGTGTTTGGTCATACGGGATGGAGAGCTATCTGATGGGGAGAGGTCTTTGGGACCTTGTTACAAGTGATGATGCATGTCCACAGTTTCCTAAGGATCCCATAGAAAAGAAAAAGAAGGCATACAAGGATTGGACTGGAAAGAACATGAAGGTTTTTCATTGGATTTCTATATGCATATTAGAGACTTTGATTCCTCGTATCAAGAAGGCAAGTACTTGTAAGGAAGCATGGGATATTATTGAGAAGATGTATGGGACATGTATGGAGGCAAGGAAGATATAACTTAAGAAAAGATTGCATAGAGCATGGAGTGGAAACCACACCATCAATGACTATGTTGCATAGATCAAACAGGTTGCAAAAGATCTTGCATCTATAAATGCACTAGTGGATGATGGTGACTTGGATTCAATCACCCTTAATGGACTTTGGCCTAGCATATAAATATTTGGATACCTTTATTTCAGTTAGAGGAGGCTTTATGCTAGACTTTGAAGAATTGATTGCTTTGCTACTCACAGAAGAAATAAAGTTGGGTTTGAATGCATCTAGCAATAGCAAGAATGCAAGTGGAGATAGTGTCTTATAGCTTTAGAGAGGGCGTGGCAGCCCATCTAGAGCTAGAGGCTCATCTTATGGCCATGGTGGTGATATCTTCGCACATGGTCAAGGTATCTTTGGTCGTGGTGATTTCATGAGGCAGGTAGAGGAGTAGAGGACAATCTACTCCTCTACATAGAGATGGTGCATGTAATTATTGTGGCCAATATGGACATTTTGAAAGGGAATGTTATCACAAGTAAAATGTTATGCCTAGGGGTCGAGGAAGGACCCAATATAACCACTATCTAGGTGACTATCTTTGGTCATGGTGATTTCATGAGGTAGGTAGAGGAGTAGAGGATGATCTACTCCTCCACATAGAGATGATGCATTCAATTATTGTGGCCGATATGGAAATTTTGAAAGGGAATGTTATCACAAGTAAACTATTATCCCTAGGGGTCGAGGATGGACCCAATATAACCACTATCTAGGTGGCTATGGAGGTGCAAGCTATGGACCTTAGAGGTGGCTCTTCTAAAGGCCATTTATTTGCCATGGAACATGTACTAGGGAGCATGACACACCCTCCCAATGAAGCAGCAAATGCAAAGTGAAGAATATGTTGCTACTAGGGTTGTAATTTATGTACCTACAATCACTAAGAACTTAACATCAGTTGGTCAAATGGCAAGTCAAATGGCAAACCAAGGATTGTAGGTGAGATTCAATAGATATGGATGTTTCATTGAGGAATTTTGAAATGAAAGGCTTGGTAGATTGATTGCCAAAGGGAAGAAGAAATGCAAGTTATTTTCCTTGGATGCAAGTACTCCCGTCATTCAGAATTCTATGTATGTCGAAAATGGGCATGGTCAAGATAAGGATGTTGAATTATGGCACATGAGAATTGGACATGTAAACTTGCAAAGATTGAAACAAATGCAAATTAGAAAGGTGGTTTGCCCTGTGGGAGCTTTCACTCAACCGCCAAGACCCATGGACCGCTTATTGTTTCAAGCGTTCCAAGCCGAGCACTAATGGCTACCTCTCACATAGCCGACGCGCCATCCATATCTACAGGTGTAGTGAGCTTACCTTGATGCCGTTCGAGTTACCTCCTCTCCCGCGCACTCTGGTAGCTCCACGATCCAAGTGCAAGCTTCAAGCAAGCTCCATCCTCAACCTCCATACTCCAAGCTCCATTGCCGCGAGCAAGACAAGAGAAGAGAAGAGAAGAGAAGAAGAGAGGAGACGATGGAGAGCTTCTCCTCCTCAGTCCCTCACCCTCACACACTCACTCCCTCACACTCTCACACTCCCTCTCTCAAGCACAAGCTCAAGCAAGCAAGAATAAGAAGAAGAAGAAGAAGAGGAGAGCTACTTTTGGCCACACACAAGAATGAGCTTCTCATTCACTTTTCAACTTTATATACAAAACCCTAAATCCCTTTTGGGCGGTCATCCCCTTTTTCCCTTTTTACATGGCCGGCCATAGCCTAGGCCCTTTTTCCCATTGTCCTTCTATCTTCCTAGCTTCCTTTCCATCGCCTGTCTACATTTACAAATTGCACGGGTGAGAGCCCGACGCTCTTTTACAAGATTTCAGGGTGCGCCTTTTTATTTTAAAATGCGCCTTTTCCCTTTTGCCTTTGCCTTGGACTTTTAAGGTTGCCCTTGCGCTTTTGGGCTTTTGGCCTTTTCTCCTTTTCTTTCTTCAGTCGGCCTACCTTTTTTCCGCATTTGCCCTGCATCTTTTCCACTTCTTTTTGCTTTCTTCGTGTTGGGGTTAACATTACCCCCTCCTAGACGAGTGCCAGTCCCATGGCACTCACCGTCGTAGGTAGCAGGCTGTAGCATGCACCGAAGACGTGGGTGACAAGGACGCCTGTGGTTTCCGTGGAGGAGTGTTGGTGGTGGTGTGGCAGAAGGTCCTGGGGGCCTATTGGTGGCCAAGGTAGCTGGTGGAAGGTTGTTGGAGTTGGTGGTAGGGCTATGCTGTGTTGGGGATTGGATTGATGACCAGCACAAGTATTGGTTTGTTGGGGATTCTGCACATGATGATTCTTCGCGGGCTTGTTGGATGGTAAGGGACAAGTATCAAAGTTGAGCGTTGATGAAGAGCAAACAACACCTTATACCTGCGATTGGAAAACCTCACCTGTGATCTCTCCTTAAGGGGTAGTGCTAGGCTTCTCATCGTGCACAAGACATATTTTGATTAGTTTGGGAGACAGGACGAACGCTAAGCAAGCCTAGAGTATTGTCCTGCACTTGAGGACCCAAACTGTGGATATATTTCGGTGCAAATATTATGTGAGTGCTCGTGCATACTTAGATATTACATAGTTAGAAGACTGCGGGCTAGTTTCTCATAACAATTCGTGGTTGGACTATGACTGCACAATGTAGCATAATGGAAGGCAAGGACACCGCACTTTCAGTCGCTGGAAACTATTGGACTTGCGTGATGAGTACGGTGTACTTTTCATGGCCAATCGTGTGGTGCTTATCACCACTGATTGCAAGGGTACGAAGGCAGAGTGCAAAAGAAAATGGTGCAAGTGGGTCAGGGTGACAGGTCTAACCCTAGGCGAGATAAGCTCCCCAGGTATGTCCTGCCCTTGATGTGCCCTGAATAATTGTGGGTGAGTGTAAGGGGCTAGGGGATTAGGGACGAAGCCGGTCGACCAAGGTCACCCGACGTACCTAATTTGAGGACCCCTAGGTGCTGTGCCGTGATCGTGGGTGCTTCTTATTTTTCCATTCATGTCTTTTTCTTTTTCTTTTTTCTTTTCTTTTATTTTATTTTATTTTCTTTTCTTTTCTTTTCTTTTCTTCTTCTTCTTCTTCTTCTTCTTCTTCTTTTTCTTTTTTCTTTTTTTTTTTGTTTTTTACCTGAGTACAACCATTACAATATGTTGAGGCTATCAGCCTTTCAATGGGTTGGAAAATGTCAAGCTTCGAACGCTCAGAAAATGAATAGTACAATGATGATGGTGCCCTAGCCTCGCTGTTAGAGAAGTAGTTGGCGAAAGGGGGAGATACACTTGAGATATTGCAACCCTCCTTGCGGCGCATGCGATGTTGATACAATTGAGGTAACGACTGCCGTGAGTCAACTATAGAGCCTGACCCAGAAAGGGGGCGTGGCCCAGGAATGTTTTGTGGGCCATGCAATGTGGGCGGTTGGCAAGGGTGCTTTGGGCAGCGTGGCTTTGCCGCGGCTCGTTGTGGGGTTGTGGGTGTTGCGGTGATTGGGCATTGATCATTTTCACACAAGGACCTGTATTATCCTGCATCCACTTGTCGCTTCATGAGACCATATGCATTGTGTATGCCGCAACTATAATAAACCAGTGCAATGTAAGGCGACATCACTTATTTGAATTCTATGGTGTTGACTAGACATTTATCACCTGCGCTTGATTAGCTTTCTCTTTTGCTAAATGCGTAGCATATATTAAACGCAGATATGATAAGTTCATACAAGTCAGGAACATGTCAACACTTAACAAGTCGGGAACACTTAACCATTTAAAAACAAAAAGTCCTGGCCAGTTATCATTTGATAAGCCCTTTATGCATTATGGGCTACTCGATTTGTACGAGGCGAGGCGAGTCTAGATGGCCGGGTGATTGGGGCTCTGCTGGTGTGGGACTCCCGTGGGGGTGAGCAGGGAACATGTCGGCCGGGATATGAATGGTGTAATCCCGGCTCTCTACCGTCTCCAGAATTTCTTTAAATAATTCATTAAATTCTTCTTTTTCCCGAGCTGCCCTTTCTGCCTTTGAGCATCTGGGGCCCGAGCGGGAGCTGGGAGTGCGTACCACTAGTGCTGCCACCTGTTGTGTGTTTCGAGTCTCGACTTTCCTGACTCGAGGATTCTTCGGCCTTCGTCCTGGGCAGTGTCGCTTAGGGCCTCGCTTCTTGGCATACCTCTTGATGGTGGGCACATAGCGCTCCGGTGGAGGGGCGCGTGCCACATGCTCCCGTCTTTTGCAAAGAGCGTCTTTGCATGCTAGCTCTCCATGATTCTCCATGCATTCCGCCACAAAGGGAAGCCTGAAAGATGCAATCCAAGGGTCAGACCTGGACATAGGATACAACTGTTTGCATGGAGGGGATTTTAGTGTGGTTTATCAAGCGCATGTGACAAGAAGGGGAGGGGTGAGGCATGCAATGTTTTGTCATAACGGGATGGTCCCCATGATGATGTTTGTTTTGGTTCGAGCCATTAGCCAATATTGGCTTATGCTAAGTTGTGTGGACTGGTTGTCATGGAGTGGGATAGGGCACATCCTCGGAAGGATAGACCAAAAAGGGAAGAAGGTGTATAGGACGGGACTACACCCTGTCTACGCCATCAGAGTTGTTGGTCAAGGCCTCCTATGGTGGCAATATGGGTTGCAGTTGCATGCCCTTCACTTGGAGGTGGGGCTGGTCACCTGACTTTTAAAAGTGTGATGTGAGGGGGACCTGAGGAGCTTAGCCTGTCAAACCCGACTCTTCTCCCTGCGCTTGACTATCATTGCTTGTGTGTGTTGATATTGTTTATACATGGTGACACAAAAATCAGTGTTTATTTATATACATATCTATGAGTCCATGTCACATCACGAGGGTAAGAACCAAGTGTAGAACTCGGGGTTGTACCGGAGCATGGCACGCGCATCTAGTATTCGTGGCAGCTGACTTAATACTGATAGATATTTTGCCACGTCGAGTAGCATGGAACCTTGACCGAGTCTACTGGCAATATGTAACTCCTCTTCGGTGAGAACCTTATCACTCAAAGGGCTCTGTAGCCTAGTCCCAGCCAAGTCCGCACCCCGAATGTCAGTGAGCACTCGAAGGGAAGTTGGTGCCACGTAGGTTGGGTCTCTTTGAGACCGCCATTTGGCCAATCACTCTTCTGAGACCGTCATGATCTGAGCCCCTAGTTCGGCCATTATGACGCGGCTTTCGCACCAACGCCGCTCAAATTGACTCTGGCCTGCTGACAGTCGCTTTAGTAGCTCTATGTCTACGAGATTCGGTCGACAGAGCACTTCATTGAACGTGACGGTTAAGCGTAGTTCGTCAGTCT
This sequence comes from Lygodium microphyllum, assembly GCF_053477565.2. Classification (NCBI taxonomy): domain Eukaryota; kingdom Viridiplantae; phylum Streptophyta; class Polypodiopsida; order Schizaeales; family Lygodiaceae; genus Lygodium; species Lygodium microphyllum. The sequence continues at coordinate 76,984,360 of NC_141150.1, read as the reverse complement.
CCTCATCAGGGATGAGTCGCATATGTTCATGCAGGAGCCTATCGTAGTGCCCGTTAAGATGTTCTTGTTCTTCCCATGATAGAGGAAAGGTCAAGTAATCTCCAAGCTATTCCTTGGGGATCGTGCCCACGTCCGCAACGACATAGACACGCGCGACCACTTTGAGCTTAGCCTCCAACTCAGTTAAGCATTCTGCGACACTTCTATGTTCAACGAGGGCTTGCTCGGTTGCTATCTCATGCAAAGTTCTAAGAGTTTCCTTAGGCTTTAGCATGGCTGGGGGCTCAAGCCTAGATGAGCAAGATTGGTCCACACTAGGTTTTCTTATGCTCTTGGGGTTCTCATGTTTCTCTTGAGGTTTTGCTGTTATTTCGTCCTGGTTCTTCTCGGATGTGACTGGTATAGATTTGTCACCCTGTTGTGACAACGTTGTATCCACTCTTGATTGATCAATGTGAGTTCTATTGTCAGTGGATAGAGTGTTGCAAGCAACTATTGATGGCAACGGTTGCTTTGGTTTCTCAGAATACACAGATGTGTCTGAGATTTCACTGCTATTAGGAGAGGCATCAGTGGGTTCATTGGTGGGTGGACTCGATGCTTCATTCATCAGCTCTCCAGTGCCCTTCGTCTCAATGTTCTTGGGGTCCACAACCACCTGCATCTGTTGTTGTTTTCTCTGCTTTCTCCTCTTTTTCTTAGTTAATGAAGGTGCCTCTTTCAGCAACTCAGGACCCTGGGCTATATCGACCGTTGATGTGCTTGATTGGGCCTCAGTCTTCTCTTTCTCTAGTGTGTCCTTATGGGACATGGCCGTGGCCTACTGAATAGCCTTGCTAGATTGTGAGAGCACAACTGCTGCCCTTTTCGGAGAGTCTAGCTTTTCAACCAACTCCCTTGCATTTGACTCCTCCGTCCTAGGCTTTAGGCACTTTGAAAGTGCTGGAGTTGCCGAGGGATTTGGCTGCGACACCTCCTCCATAGGTGAACTTCTAAGGACACGTTCCACATAGGGTATTGTCACGGCCAAGGGCTGTGACTGCTGTGATCCCTGGTTGGAAGTAGTAGCAGCTAGTTTAGTGGGCTGGCTACCCTTGGTGGATTGTGATGTCAAGTCCCTAGGGCGATCAGAAGTGGTTGTGTCTTTCGTTGGCCTTTGAGCACTCATTTGTGTAGATCGAACATGAGCTGATCTAGTCACATTAGGTGGCTCAGGCGTTTCCTTGGGTCGAGAGCTATAGATGGCATCATGTCCCACCCCTTTGACGATTGAAGCTTAGATGGAGATAGAGATTGGAACTGAGCAGTCGCCCTTGACAACTACTGTGGTGCTTCCTGTGTCTGTTTGGGAGAAGCGGGCATAGGAGATCTAGGGCTCCTAGGTGGATGTGGCACTAGCTGAACGATTTTCTCAAGGCTATTAGATGATTGTGCCATTTGCTTTGTTGAGCGATCAGCCTTGCCTTGAGCAATGTTGTGCCTATGATGCTTGTTCTCCTCTTGGGGATTCAAAGGCTCCTTGGGCACTAATGATTTTTGTGCACACTCAGTGGCTGCATCTGATGTCCGCTTGTCAAGCACACTAGGCTGAGGATCTACTTTTTGATAGGCCATGTTTGGTTTCTTGATTTCAGTAGTGATGGGCTCAATCACTCCAATATTTTTGGTTTGAAACTTGGCCTTTCGTTTAGTTTTCCTCCTACGCCTCTTTGCTTTGGACATAGTTTGGGCTTCTGATAGAGGTGGCCTAGCAGGGAGTTTGGGCACCCAAATCCATTGGTTACCTGTGTAGTATCCTTGAGCACGTAGCAACGCTTTGGATATCCATCGCGGTGTTGTGCTGACTCTCCATTGACGCCTCCGTCTATAAGGCTTGGGCTTCTTTCGTGGTCTTCTACGATATTTGTGAGTCCAAACCCTGTCCTTGGCCTTGTCTCTTGACCTTCTTGTTTCCGGCATGGCCTCACTCACTGGTTCTCGTTGTTCGACCTGTGCTTGTATCAACTCTTCCAACAAGTCCTTGCCCTCGTTTGTAGGCTTGACTGTTATGTCATCACCTTCCTTGCCTTTCCCTTGAGGTTCGATGAGAACACCCTTGCTAAAGTTTGTGACTATCCTCACACCCGGTAGTGTCAGGTGTATCCTCTGTGCTACATAGTCAGCCTCACACTTGGTCGCCCTTTTGAAGGGTCTTCCTAGGAGGGTTTCTTTCCCGCAACTAGCACTATTTGGAGGAACATGAAATACGATAGGCAAGCTTTCTGTTTCAATTGTCACAAGGATTTTGCACTTCCCTATGAGTGCTTGTGGGTGTCCCCCATAAGGGCTAAGAGTTGCACTAGTCGGTGTGAGCTCTGGTTGGCCTAGTATGGTCCATGATTCATAGGTCAAGATGTTAAAATCTGCTCCTTCATCAATCAGAGCATCGATAGTATGCTCTCTTTTCGCGGTGAGTTTGACCCTAAGATAAGCAGGTGGTACTATGTCTTCATCTTTCGGGTCTTGGCTTGTAAATTTAAGCCTTCTGATAGATGCCCTTGAGTTCTCGACTGCACGACCAGATGTGGATTCTCCACTGCTGTCTTGGATTGTCAGTGCAGTGCTATTCAAGGTACATCTCTCGTCAAGAGTGTCATGTCTAGTCATCTGCGCATTTGTAGCTTGCTGAAGTTACCTTTTGCTCTGACTAGACACGGTTTGAACACAATGTCTTTGTGTTCTCGTGGTGTGGCCTTTTTGCCCTTGATGGCTAGATTGGCCCATTGATGTTCTAGGGTCTCTGTTTCTCTCTATTCGGGTATGGGCTTTTGGTTGCTCTATTGCAAGTGAGACTCCATGCTGGTATAGAGCCATTACTTCACTAGGGTCCAATTTGAAAGGCCTGTCATGGCGCGCATTTTCTCTCCAACCTACTCGGGGGAGGTGCGGAGGGGGCAGAGCCATTACAGGGGGGCAGGGCCGTTACGGTAGACGCCATATGCAATTTGGAGGGCCGTTTATAGCCAAATTTTGAACTATGTGCTCTAAATTTTAGCCCGGTTATGGATCTATGATGTGCCTTTAGCTCTACGTAGCCTTAGGGGTCAATCTCGGGGTTTAGATGTATCAAAATTTGTGTTCTAGACACATGTCCGATTTTGACAATTTTCTGTCCGATTCTCAGATGTCCGATTTTCAGGAGTCCGATTATCAGAATCGGACGTCCGATCTTGGGTGGGTCCAATCGGACCAGTGGTCCGATTTTTGGTCGTGTCTGATTCTAGAAGTCGGATCAAAAAGTGGTCTGATTTTCAAGTGGTCTGATTCTGGGAATCGGATCGGACCGGGTGGTTCGATTTTGGCCCGGTCCAATTCTAGCTTGGTCCACCGATCCTGGCTGGTCCGATTCTGACCGGTCTGAGTCTGGGACTCGGACAGCCTGGTCCGATTGTGAGTGGTTCGATTATGGACTCGTCCGAGTGTCCGAGTCGGACGGATTGGTCCGAGCGTCCGATTCTCAAAATCGGACGGGTTGGTCCGAGTGCCACGTGGCACGTCCGATCGGGCCGGTCCGATTCTGGGAATCGGACGGTCCAACTCTGGGAATCGGATGGTCCGACTCCTGAACTCGGGTGGTCCGATTCTGGGAATCGGACCACAGCGAGTTGGTCCAAGTGCGTCGGCGGCGGGCGCGATTCCCGCGCGTTTGACCCCTCCTCACTGTCTAGTGCACACGATCACCACAGCCTTTCTAGATCTGATCAGGGCACTTGTTGGAAAACACCAGACTCACTTGGAGCAGCACAAAACACCGGCGCCTAGAAATCGGGGCAGCGCTTCCTCGTCCTGTGAACCAGAAGTTCTCTCTCTCTCTCTCTCTCTCACAAGGCAAACCAAGAAAATGAGGTCTGTCCTGGCCTCCCAGGCCTCTTAAGGTCCTTTCCGAGCACTGCAGAACCTCACAGCTAGTTCCATGTCCCTATCTTACCCAGAAACTTGAATCTGGTCCCCAGTTTCCCTGTTTTAGCCTGTTATACAGCAACAGAAAACCCCACTATTTGCCTGTTTTTTGCTTCTTTTTCTTTGTTTTTTCCTGCCCTAAATGCATCCAAATCACAAAATAAATACCTACACTACTCCATTCCACAATATAAATCTCAGAAAGCAACAAACCTACTTGCCAAGGAGATCGAATACCATCTTCAACCCCCTCGCTTCCTACCTATCTACCTCAAGCACCGGTTCGGGGGAAACCCCTTACTTTGATGCTCGATTCAAAGCGCGCAAGCGCTCAAGGCTTGAATCCGTTGGTCCCGGCAACGGAACCAAAATGTGGGAGCTTTCACTCAACCACCAAGACCCATGGACCGCTTATTGTTTCAAGCGTTCCAAGCCGAGCACTAGTGGCTACCTCTCACATAGCCGACGCGCCATCCATATCTACGGGTGTAGTGAGCTTACCTTGATGCCGTTCGAGTTACCTCCTCTCCCGCGCACTCCGGTAGCTCCACGATCCAAGTGCAAGCTTCAAGAAAGCTCCATCCTCAACCTCCATGCTCCAAGCTCCATTGCCGCGAGCAAGACAAGAGAAGAGAAGAGAAGAGAAGAGAAGAAGAGAGGAGACGATGGAGAGCTTCTCCTCCTCGGTCCCTCACCCTCACACACTCACTCCCTCACACTCTCACACTCCCTCTCTCAAGCACAAGCTCAAGCAAGCAAGAACAAGAAGAAGAAGAAGAAGAAGAAGAAGAGGAGAGCTACTTTTGGCCACACACAAGAATGAGCTTCTCATTCACTTTTCAACTTTATATACAAAACCCTAAATCCCTTTTGGGCGGTCATCCCCTTTTCCCCTTTTTACATGGCCGGCCATAGCCTAGGCCCTTTTTTCCATTGTCCTTCTATCTTCCTAGCTTCCTTTCCACCGCCCGTCTACATTTACAAATTGCACGGGTGAGAGCCCGGTGCTCTTTTACAAGATTTCAGGGTGCGCCTTTTTATTTTAAAATGCGCCTTTTCCCTTTTGCCTTTGCCTTGGACTTTTAAGGTTGCCCTTGCGCTTTTGGGCTTTTGGTCTTTTCTCCTTTTCTTTCTTCAGTCAGGCTACCTTTTTTCCGCCTTTGCCCTGCATCTTTTTCACTTCTTTTTGCTTTCTTTGTGTTGGGGTTAACATGCCCCATTTTGGTTATGTTAATTATAATCATGTATGTGAGGCTTGTCAGTTTGGCAAGCAAACTAGATTACCATTTCCAAAGAGGGGGAGAATCAACATTTATCCTTTGGAAATGGTGCATTTTGATATTTGGGGTCCATGTTAGAAAGTCTCATTGAGTGGAAGATGCAAGTTTTACATCACTTTTATTGATGATTTTAATAGAATGACTTGGGTGTATTTCATGCAACATAAAAGTGAAGCCTTTGAAATATTTTTGGAGTTTAAAGCTATGGCTGAAGAACAGTTTGGTTGTTACATAAAATGCTTGAGGTTTGATAATGGAGGAGAGTACATCTCACATGAATTTTTAGATTTATTGAGAGATCATGGAATCAAAAGACAAGTGACATGCATGCACACATCTCAACAAAATGGTGTGGCAAAAAGGAAGAATCGTATCATTGCAGAGATTGCTAGGGCAATGATGAACCAAATGAACTTGCCATTAACATACTAGGTAGAGGCAGTGCATATTGCAGTACATATCATGAATAGGACACCTACAACATTGACTCATCAGGTATCACCGTATGAAAAGATGTATGGCAGGACACCCACTGTTTCCTACTTTAGGGTTTTTGGATCTATATTCTATGTTCATGTTCTTAATTATATGAGGGAACCTTTCGTACACGATCTTTCCACCTAGATATTGGTTAGATGCTTGTAGGAAAAATGAAATTTCTTGGATGTACATTACACATAGCATCCTAACTTAAGCAGTAACAAATCAATCCTTCTCAAACAATGTTTACTTATTATTAAACTATAGGGGATATTTATACATTTAATATGATCATGCTTCCTAATTTAAGTGGTCGTATCAATCAAGTAGAAATTCTAGTAATCACTCTTTTGATAAAATTTCCACGCACCACTAGCTAGAATTACATGCTTTTACCAACGTGCACATTTAATAAATGCAATGAATCTTAGCTTCTCATAAATTCTACCTATCGTGTGATTTTAGATAACATTTTCAACTCTTTAGGCCTCATGATTTTTATTATTGGATAGGTGCAACCATTCTATTTTATTTTTTGGAATAATTTTTAAGCATTAATTTAACATACATATCATCTTTTGAGGTTTACTCCCTAACTATGAGAGAAATAAAATATATTTTTATATAATTTATTTAGGTCAAATTAGGCACTCTACAAGATTTTAAAGAATGATAATAGCTTTGGATATGAGTTAAAATGTTTAAATAATTATCTATGTATTATTTTTAATGATTGACTCCTAACTTCATGCAAGATTGCTAATATCTTAACTTTTCTCTAAATTATTGATGCACATGTGTGAGTGTCTTAGCAATATTTTTCTTCCTCTAATATTTTTTTAAAATTCCATCAAAGATACACCCTATTTTTTGATAAATCCCATGGTTTTTAACTAATATACTATACCTATATATTTGTAAAAACCAAATAAAATATCTATTAATTCATTAATAGTGAGTTTACTTAAGCTTATATTTATGGATATTTTAGAAAATTGGAATTGTATCTATTAAATATGTAATTGATCTATTATTCCATAATTATTCCTAGAGCTAGTAAGGTTTATTTTAAAATTTATGTATGAATATTTAAGCAAAGGAAAGAAAAATCTCACTTTGTATGTTGGAATAGATGGAGTCATTGGTTGCAATTTTCCATGCGCTAAGTGTCGTTCAAGTTAGACTTGCCACATTGGAGGCCATATCTCAATGGACAATCTTGGCCTTCTTGCAAGGGGGCATGATAGATGGAGGAAAAGAAAGTGGGTAGGACGAGGTAAAGGGTGATGGATGAGGGAAAAAAGAGAAAGTGAGTAAGATTTATGACTTAGGGGAAAAGTACTTCAAGATCCTTGATCTTCGTGTTCTCACTCCCTGTCAAACATTCTAGTAATTTCTCTCTCCTCTCTTTCTAGCATTGATTTGCTATCACCTGCATTCTTACTGATTACTCTCAATCGGTCTTCCTTTTATAGGTGTCAGGGGGGGTCCTGCTTATGTCATGGGATCTTTGAGGTGTGAGCATGTGGCAAGAGGAGGGGAAAATATTTGAATGACTTAAATACAATTATCTACGTGTTGATTAGGAGGGAAAAAGCATGAAAATCCTCATAAATAGGGGGAATATTGTCATCAATACCCTAATAATTGGGGGCACCCTCTAATAAATGACAATTACTTATGAATTTATTGGGGTGGCGATGGAGAGACTATCTCTCTCTCACTCTCTCATTTTTCTCAATCCTTCTCTTCTTCTTCTTCTTCTTCTTCTTCTTCTTCTTCTTCTTCTTCTTCTTCTTCTCTCTCTCTCTCTCTCAACTAATGGGGGGGAGTGCAAAGTCAATGGGGTAGGGGGGACCAAGGGTGGGACTGGGAAGTGATAATAAAAATGATAATGATGGTGATGGGGAGGGTGAGGTGGACGATGAGGTGGTGGGATGATGGGGGTGAGGTGGCAGCTAGTCAATGGCTTGAAACAAGTCACTCCCCCCCCATTAATTCATTCTTATTTTCTTTCCCCTTCCATTCTTTTCGACCTTTTTTTTAAAGGTTACAAAAACTTATGCTTACACCCTATTCCCATGCAGATTTACCAGTTTTAAAAATCATGTGCCTCTACCATCCGCTTCTCTAAGATTTTTTTTGCTTGCCGTTGTCACGTGGATGATGGAACTTATGTGTGGTCGAAAATTTCAACAAGTTGGCACTAGTTGCATACTAGGGAGGGAAGAAAAAAAAAATTTTGGGGGAGGGGGGGGGGAACACAGGAAGAAAATAATTATTGTGAAAAGAGAATTTAATAAAAAATAGGGACATTACATCCGCTTCTCCTTAGGGAAATCAAGATATCCTCATCTCAAGAGAAACTCGGGGTGGTCTTTAATGACGATGGACTCCTCGATTCATGTAGCATCCTCTTTGGGAGTCTTTTCACTAGATGAGGTACTCCTAGAGAGTACAACTCCTAAGAGGCTTTTCCCTTATCTCTAGTATTATATCAAGTTGAACTTTCAAAATTCCCTAAGTTCACATTACAATTTTTCCATCATCTAGGACATGATCATGGTTTGAGACATAAGGCTTCAGAAGGCTTACATGAAATACTTTATGAACTTTGAGATGAGGCAGAAGTTCTAACTTCTAGTCATTCCTACCAAGACATTTGAGAATCTTGTAGGGCCCACAATATCTTGGACTGGGTTTTTTTAATTTCCCAAGCGATAGGGAACTCTTGTTCAGCCAAACTCTTAGGAATACCATGTCTCTATCATTGAAAGTCCATGGAGTCCTCTTGGGATCAATGTAGGCATTTTGTCAATCCTATGTTGTTTTCATGTCGTGGTGAATTGCTTTAGTCTACTCCTCCATCTCATCCAACATTTTCTTGGATGCTTTGATTCTTACCAAAGAAATTGCGAGGGGACAAGCAATCTTTCCTATACAACATCTAAAAAGGGGTCATAACCTATGTTTTGTTAGTATAAAGTGTTGTAGGAAAATTCAACTAGGGATAAATGCTCAGTCCATATTTTGGGTTTCCTGTTGTAGTAGGCTCTTAGATTTTCAAGCATCATTGGCCCTTTCATTCTACCCATCAATTTAAGGATGATAAAAGGTACAAAGTTGGGTGGCAATGGCTTGAAAGAGATAGGTCCAAAATTTAGAGCTCAACAATGAATCCCTGTCACTAACAATTTGTTTTGGCAACCCATGCAACCTAAAAATCTCCTTGATGAACAACCTAACAATGTTAGATGCTTTGAAGGTAGTTTTTGAAGGAATGATATGTGGAACTTTGCTAGCATATCCATGACTACTAGGACTTAGTCATAACTTCCTCGCATTATTGGAAGTCCAACCACAAAATCCATATTGATGAACTCCCACTTCATTTGAGGAATGTCAAGGAGATGCAAATCTCTAAGGAGTCTAATGTTTTTAGCCTTCACTCACTAACAACATCATTAGTTACTAGTGCATCAAGTAGTACACTTTCAAATTTTCTAACTCACCAATGGCATAGCAATAAACCATGGAGGTGGATCCATAGTCATACAACAAAAGAGTAGGTATTGCAACTTAGGGAAACTAGAGATCTAGGGTTGATTGGGGTTGTAATCAATGAAAAACCCACTCCAACCATGAATGCGCCACCACCATCACCCCCTATAGTTGAGTTAGATTGGAAACTAGAAGAGTCTAAGGGGTGATTGTCTCCACAACCAAAAACCACCACAGAAGTTAAAAGAATACCCACTCCTTCAAAAGAAATTAGATAGGCCATACAAAGAAGAAGGGAGAGGTTAGAGAAAATTAGAAGAAGGATCATTTCCACACCCTAACCAGTGCTAGATGTGCCCTTTCCATATAGAGAGGTGTACATCTTAGTCACTTGAGATAGGATAGGAAAATCAACATGTGGAAATAGTGGGAGGCTTAACAATTTCCCATGAAATTCTCTTTCAACTTTCTCTATGGGCTTAAAAATGTACTAGTTGTGACATGTTTGATTGAAGAGCCCATAGAGGCAAGATTTAGTGGTCCACTGAGAGACTCTTTCTAAGTGACACTACCTAATACTCCTTAGAATAACTTAAGGTTTGTCACCCAGACACTCTTGAGTCCACCCCGCAATGAAAGGTCCTGGCCATAACCCATAAGGATTGACCTAAATTTGGGTGTTCCTAATTGGACAATAAGGTCACCTACCAACTTCACTAGCATTAGTTCTTGAGCCATTGCATTTTCAAGTCAACTCAAACCAAAGCAAATTAATGCCGCCCTTGGTTCATAGTGAGTGAGAAATGAGGGAGAGCAATACACATCGACCACTCTACCCATATCCCCTAAAACAACATTGATCGGGTCTATGACAATACACTAGGCAAGCATGCATTTGACCTTCCCTAACTATTTTGCCTTGAAGGAAAACTCTCAAATCACTAGAACCACCCATCCTAGGACAGATCCGTTAGGGATCGTCTCCTCTTGATTTCCTCAAGGGTTTGTTTTAGTTATCTAATTATCATAACACATTTAGGTTTGATATACAAAGACAACTTTCTTAATTAACCATTAAACATTGATTCCTTCACATAGATTATGTCACAAATACAAATACAATATCAATGCAATATTTTAAAAGTAGATATAAAACAATGTACTTGTCTCACACATTCTCTAAAGTGCAATGCCAATCCAACATTCCATCCCTTAATTCATGACTCATGTCCAATCTTAGATGCACAATCCACCAATTTGCCCTTATCTAGCATTTAGGAAGTCCATTCTAGGTCATGTGGGGTTTAGGCTAATCATTGATAGACCCAAGGGATTTACGACCAAATCCCCCTATCACCCTTATCGTCTCCTAGCCTAATGTTCTCCCTACAGAGAAAGACCTGTCACATCTGGGGTCAATCCTAACCTCTGGCGCAGTCAAACAACCCCTAGTGAAGGGCTTTTGCCACTAACCTTGGGGGAGGTTCAGTGCATAACTATATAGCCACTCATGAGGGCACAACAGCTTTTGTGCAAACACAATCAAGCAACTACCCTATCAATAATAGCTAGCAAAAAATTCATTTTCCATATTATCAATGCAAATAATCACTTGAATATTCCATAAAGTCAACTAACAAATTTTACGTTGGTTTTTTTTCCAAAATAATAAGCCTTATCATGAAACCAACTCATTGTCCTTTGAATACTTTGTAGAGAGGATAAAATCACATAGAGTTCCTCATGAAGCAATGTGTGTTACTAATTTTTCTAGTCACATCTCAAGACTCATTATAATATTACAAATTATCCTTTGAATGGAAGCAATATTTTTTAGGCACAACCATTTTCTAAATGTATCACAAGGAGCAATTCCTTCCAAATTCCCAAAAGAGATCGCTAGTCTTATAATCCCCTTTGAGAGACACAATTATTTGAGAATAATTGGGTAACTTGAGTACATGAGTAGGAGCTACTCAGAATCCAAGTTCCAATATTAGCTAAGTTAAGAAGTAGCTAGTTCTTTCCGAGCATTCGGCTTTATTTAACTACAATGACAAAGATCACATTGGTAGATTCAGAATGCACAACTTCTAGGATTGACCTTTATCACTTATTCAACCTTAAAGCAAGGTACTCTAATTACTAATCTAAAATTTTGTTTAAATGATTTAACAATATATTATCCCCAATCGTTGCATTATTGTATCAAATTACATCTATTCCACCTTCCTCTAGGTCTCTAAAATTCTTTGTAGCATGACCAACTTCTGTAGTAGTATAAGTTACTACTTTACAAGTCAATTTTATACGCACTCTTTATGCTTCAACTTTATGAACCATCTTTATTTTCATGCAAAAAGTGGTATGGAAATTAATCCTAATATTTATGAGAAAAGATCTTCTATGACCATATGACTATCATAAACCCACCTCGGCTTTATAACCAACCAAGGACAATGGAAAGGAATATAGGGGGTACCCATGGTTCTTGCAAGTCAAGGTCTTGATATGCTCACCTTATGGATTAGTAGGGTCAAAATAGAGTCATCCTTTAGATTCGACTCCTTCCAAGATTCAATGACTCTCCCAACTATCTTGATCTTCCAAAGTTGAGTAGTTGTAGTGTATCTTTTCCTTCAAGTGTTCCTTCCTTCTGACAGTGGTTGGGATTAGAGGAGCGTTGCATGCTTATACAACCTAACATCCCACTCCAGTCACATTTCTCTTGAGTGCCATGATTTCCACCCCTTGGAGTCTTCAATTCTTTATGCACTCTTTTGATGCTTTGAATCCACATACAATTGCCTCCTCCAAGCTTTACTCTGTAATATCCCCGCATACAAACTCTCCCCCCTACAATTTTAATAAAATTAGTTTTATTTTTTTTTCCCACCCCTTGCCATTGCCAAACAAGTGGCGAGGGGAAGGAAGATGATGACGATGCCAACTCCAAGGAGGGAGAAGAAGTATGATGAAGCAAGAGAAGAAGCAGATGTTGATGATTGCGAGGGGGAGGCCATGTGGCTTGCCACCCCCCAAGGCACCTCCGCAAACTATGAGTGGTGGAGATAACACCACTCCGCCTCCTCTCCATTCTCCCCCCCCCCCCCATCATAAAGGAAGGAAGGGAAGTACCACCTCTTTTCCCCCCCTTTGCTATTAGCCAGAGAGAGAGAGAGAGAGAGAGAGAGAGAGAGAGAGAGAGAGAGAGAGAGAGAGAGAGAGAGAGAGAGAGAGAGAGAGAGAGAGAGAGAGAGAGAGAGAGAGAGAGAGAGAGAGAGAGAGAGAGAGAGAGAGAGAGGTGAGAAGAGAGAGAGACAAAGAAGAAGAAGAAGAAGAAGAAGAAGAAGAAGAAGAAGAAGAAGAAGAAGAAGAAGAAGAGGGAGAGAGAGAGAGAGAGAGAGAGAAAGAGGGGGAGAGAGGGTGAGAGAGAGAGAGAGTGTGTGTGTGTGTGACAGAGAGAAAAAGAGAGAATCTTCCAAGAAGGTTCTCCTTCTTTTTCCCTCCTTAGAGGGTGTCCACATGTGTTCCTTCTTTCCCCGTTGGCCACAAGCATACCTCGTTTCCACAAGATTATCCCTCAATCACAATCTCATTTTGCTCCCCAATCGGCCCCACGAATCGAGTACAAGGTGTGGAAATCTTATGTGACTCGTGTCTAAGGGAGATGAAGATTGAGAATGGCCCCCAAGTGGAAAATGTCGTGCTCAGATGGAAACCCCACAACGAGCAACGAAGCATCGGGGGAGGGCATCACTGCCAATCCAACTGCGATACTGATCGTAAGTAATGTATTTCCAAATTAATATATGCTTGCTTTGATTTCCACATGAGAAGCATTAGACTCGTATTATGCCACACGAGAATAGGACATTGAAAAGGATAAATTGCATCACAAGTATTCGAAGGATTGAATTCCCCAAATGCATGTATGAAGAGAAGTTAATTGTACTTAGATGCTATGCGATGAATTCATAAATGACATATAAGGCTTCAAGCATTGTCAACTTCCCGTCCTCGCAATAGTAGGAGCATTTTTCATCACTTGCAACTTCCATGCCTGGAGGATTACATGGCAAGAAACTTAGTCTAGAGGAGAATCATTTTCAAAGCTCTAGACATTTTCCCAAGCTCTTGTTAATAGCTCATGTCTGATAGATTGGTAATCTTGATGTTGTGCTTAGCTAGTACAAACAATGATCATAAGGATTAAAGACTAAGATGCCTTGGCATCCATCTGATAACCACTACGTTTATCAATCCAAATTTGGGTTTAGAGCAGACACTAACAACAACTCCAGTTCTTAGTGGCAAGTGGAGAGCTCAAGGATTAGGAAACCCCGAGACAAAGTAAACACCGATACTTTTGTACTTGTTGGAAAGAAGGTTGGGTTATCGAGCAATGTAAATGACCTATGGAACCTATGCCATGTACAATGTTTGAACCCTTAACATATGCCTTAGCCAAAGGAAGGGGGTGTTAAGTAAAGTTTTGCATGGTGTCGCTCTTGACCCCAAGGGGGAGAGCAGATATGCAATGGAAATGTTATTGCAACTATTTATTGCATTGTTTGGAAGAGATACAATTGGTTTTTGGTTGATCGAACAACACCCTAAATGCTTTTACATTCAATTGATTGCTGGATTGTGGCTTGGATAATTATTCCAAGTGCTTGTGATTGATGGTAAATTCATGGCAGGGGTCTATGATGACAAGTTGCCATGGGAATAAAGGAATATTTTCTTGGAAAACGATATTGGGTTGAATGCATTGTTTGTCCTTGATTCTTAAATGAATTAATTAAGGAAAGGATTTTTTGCATGGGTGGATCATCTCCAAGATTGCATCGTGGATTAACCCAAGAGTTCATTACTCGATTCATGGACTGAAGGTGGAGTGGTGAAAAGGCCAACCACGGAAATTGTGTTTCACTCTTAGGCCGCTTAGGGTTAGATAGAGCTTTGGACACCCCTTGCCTAGTCTAGAATAATGGAATTGAAGACTGCCGTGAGCCCGTTGGTCTATGGCGTTGGAAGATCCTATTCTAAATAAAGGATGAAAATTATGGTGTTATGTGATTTAGACCGGGTACTTCTATTGGATAGAAGGGATACATAATTTCTCTTATATGGGTAGGAGACAAATATTAACGTGAAGATAAGTTAAGGAATTTGTTTGAACTTGTTTGTCAAAGGATTTCTTGTTATGTATTTGTGTCTGCCATAAATTACACAAATAAACCCCGTTCCCTAAAAGGTCTAATTAAGGAAGTGGATTTTGAATGTCACACATAAATGTGATAGGACCTCATTAGCTAACTAAAGAATGCCCATTGAGGGAAGCGGGTGGGCGGAAACCCCCGACACGGGTCCTATGGCAGGG